>NW_028317891.1:3127500-3132500 GCF_062004578.1 Staurois parvus
TCTCACTCACACACATGGGTCAGCATTTTCTTCTTACAATAAAAAATGATTGCATTAGACTTAATGGTAGATATTGATTCAGGTGTACTCGTATTTTAGGAATCGGTGATTATTATTAGTGTGAGAAGCGTTTATCAGATGGCATTGAAGGACACTCATGTGCCCTCAATTAAAGTGCAGCCCCCCCCCCCCAGCTGATGCTCTGTGCTGTGATATTGTTGAAGAATGGAGAATCTAGAGGGGCTGGACAAAATAATGAAAACACTGCACATAATATAATAAAATGATATATTAAATGAATAATATTTAAATATTTAGTAAAAGGAGGATTTATATACATTTTATTAACTATAGGGCAGTCCCCCCAGGAAACCTTCAGGTGGCCTTCTGTTCAATTATATACTTAGGGTTTTTCATATAGTTTATTCATTAAAGTTTAGTACCCCCAGGCCCCAGGTAACCTTTAGGTGGCCTACTGTTCGATCATAGTATTAGGGTTTACATACAGTTTATTAATTAAAGTGTATTACCCCCAGGCCCCAGGTAACCTTTAGGAGGCCTACTGTTCCATTATATTGTTAGGGTTTACATACAGTTTATTAATTAAAGTGTAGTACCCCTAGGTAACCTTTAGGTGGCCTATCATTTGAATATATTGTTAGCGTTTACATGCAGTTTAACAATTAAAGTGAAGTACACTCAGCTAACCTTTAGGTGGCCGACTGTTCTATGATATTGTTAGGATTTGCATATACTTAATTAAAATGCAGTACCCCCATGTTACCTTGAGGTAGTATTCTGTGCTGTGCTATTGTTAAAGATCGGCTCTATAGGGGCTGGGCAAAATAATGAAAAAACTGCATCTAATATAATAAAATGATATATTATATTGATAATATTAAAATATTAATGAAAGTACAGCACCCACAGGTAACTTTTAGGTGGCGCTCTGTTCTATGATATTGTTAGGATTCACATATGCTTTATTAACTAAAGTGCAGTACCCACAGGCAACCTTTAGGTGGCGCTCTGTTCTATGATATTGTTAGGGTTTACATACAGTTTATTAATTAAAATATAGTACCCACAGGCAACCTTTAGATGGTATTCTGTGTTATAGAAACACTGTATGTGTACATACTGTACTGTATATATATATATATATATATATATATATAGTACAGTAAATATATTAAATTGCGGTACCCACAGGTAACCTTTAGGTGGCAGTCTGTTCTATTATATTAGGGTTTACATACAATTTTTTATTAAAAGTGCAGTACCCCCAGGTAACCCTTAAGCGATGTGCTGTGTTATATTTTTAAATACACCACATATTTGTTCTTAAAGTGTAGTACCCACAGGTAACCATTAGGTGGCGCTCTATTCTATGATATTGTTAGGATTCCATTGTGCAGTACCCCCAGGCAACCTTTAGGTGGCCTACAGTTCTATGATATTGTTAGGGTTTACATACAGTTTATTAATAAAAGTGCAGTACCCCAAGGTAACCCTTAGGTGGCAGTCTGTTCTATAATATTGTTAGGATTTACATACACATCATTAATTAGGTGCAGGTAACATTAAGCGATTTGCTGTGTTATATATTTTTAAATGCACCACATATATGTTATTAAAGTGTAGTACCCACAGGTAACCTTTAGGTGGCAGTCTGTTCTATTATATTATTGTTTAGATACAATTTATTAATAAAAGTGTAGTACCCCCAGGTAACCCTTAGGTGGCAGTCTGTTCTATAATAGTTAGGATTTACATACACATCATTAATTAGATGCAGGTAACCCTTAAGCGATGTGCTGTGTTATGATATTTTTAAATACACCACATATATGTTATTAAAGTGTAGTACCCACAGGTAACCATTAGGTGGCGCTCTGTTCTATGATATTGTTAGGATTCCATTGTGCAGTACCCCCAGGCAACCTTTAGGTGGCCTACAGTTCTATGATATTGTTAGGGTTTACATACAGTTTATTAATTAAAGTGTAGTACCCACAGGTAACCTTTAGGTGGCGCTCTGTTCTATGATATTGTTAGGATTCACAAGTGAAGTACCCCCAGGTAACCTTTAGGTGGCAGTCTGTTCTATTATATTATTGCTTAGAAACAATTTATTAATAAAAGTGTAGTACCCCCAGGTAACCTTTAGGTGGTGCTCTGTTCTATTATATTATTGTTTAGATACAATTTATTAATAAAAGTGCAGTACCCCCAGGTAACCCTTAGGTGGCAGTCTGTTCTATAATATTGTTAGGATTTACATACACATCATTAATTAGATGCAGGTAACCATTAAGTGATGTGCTGTGTTATGATATTTTTAAATGCACCACATATTTGATATTAAAGTGTAGTACCCACAGGTAACCTTTAGATGGCGCTCTGTTCTATGATATTGTTAGGATTCCAAAGTGCAGTACCCCCAGACATCCTTTAGGTGGCTTTCAGTTCTATGATATTGTTAGGATTCACAAGTGAAGTACACCCAGGCAACCTTTAGGCGGCCTACAGCTCTATGATATTGTTAGGGTTTGCATGCAGTTTATTAATTAAAGTGTAGTACCCCAGGTAACCTTTAGGTGGCAGTCTGTTCTATTATATTATTGCTTAGAAACAATTTATTAATAAAAGTGTAGTACCCCCAGGTAACCCTTAGGTGACAGTCTGTTCTATTATATTGTTAGGATTTACATACACATTATTAAATAGGTGCAGGTAACCATTAGGAAATGTGCTGTCCTATGATATTCCTAAATACACCACCTACGTGTTATTAAAGTGCAGTGCCCACAGGTAACCTTTAGGTGGCGCTCTGTTCTATGATATTGTTAGGGCTTACATAAACTTAGTTCTCTCTGCTGCGGTAATCGCTTACCAACCAACTTTTACATTTCTAGGCAGCGCTGTCACATTGTGGCTCAGCCCTTCCAGTGGTAGGAGCACTGGTCAGGTGACCAATGCCCCCGTCTCGCCGGACACAATTATCCTGCTGATGACCTCCATGCCGCGGACGGTGTGCTCTCTCTCTCGCCAGAGCGCTAATTAAACAAAATAATGAATGTCACTCATTTCCTGCCCTGGCTGCAGGTCGTCGCCTTAACCAAAGTGCAGAGATGTCACTTCTCTCTCTATGGGGAATAATTTGGGATCGCTTTGGAGCATCTGCGCGTTGGGTCGCATTATTTCAGGACGCTGATAAATGAGTTCAGTCATCTGCTTTATGTGACGTTACTCCGTTGTATTATCCATTTATCTATTTGTAATATATATTCTTTTAGATTGTAAGCTCCAAGGATCAGGCCCTCCTACCCTTCTTGTATTACTGCTGTATTGTCTCCCGTTATATGGTAAAGTGCTGAGCAAACTGTTGGTGCCATAAATCCTGTATAATAATAATATAAATCCTGTATAATAATAATAATAATAATTCCTGTATAATAATAATAATAATAATATATTCTTTAAATGCAGTGAACTCTCAGACTCCTGCTCTGAATATTCTCCCTACGAAGACCTGGTGGGTTTGCTTTTGTTGACGTCATTATGTAAAAAAAAAAAAAATTATATATATATATATACACACTGCTCAAAAAAAGGAAGACTTTGTAACCAGAGCATATCATCAAGCCAGTGAGACTCCTGGGATATTGATCTGGTCAGGTAAGTAGCAGATGGGGTTGTTCATCAGTTGCAGCTTCTTTGGTGTTCATGAAATTAACAACAGGTGCACTAGATGGGCAACAATGAGGCGACTCCCAAAACAGGAATGGTTTTACAGGTGGAGGCCTCTGACATTTTTTCCCTACTCATCTTTTCTGACTGTTTTTCACTAGTTTTGCATTTGGCTAGGGTCAGTGTCACTACTGGTAGCATGAGGCCATACCTGGACCCTACAGAGGTTGCACAGGACATCCAACTCCTCCAGGATGCCAGGATGGCACATCAATATATGCCATTGCCAGAAGGTTTGCTGTGTCTACCAGCACAGTCTCAAGAGCATGGAGGAGATTCCAGGAGACAGGCAGTTCCTCTAGGAGAGCTGGACAGGGCCGTAGAAGGTCCTTAACCCATCAGCAGGACCGGTATCTGCTCCTTTGTGCAAGGAGGAACAGGATGAGCCCTGCCAGAGCCCTACAAAATGACCTCCAGCAGGCCACTGGTGTGAATGTCTCTGACCAAACAATCAGAAACAGACTTCATGAGGGTGGCCTGAGGGCCCGACGTTCTCTAGTGGGCCCTGTGCTCACTGCCCGACACCATAGAGCTGGATTGGCATTTGCCATTGAACACCAGAATTGGCAGGTCCACCACTGGCGCCCTTTGCTTTCCACAGATGAGAGCAGGTTCCCCCTGAGCACATGTGACACGTGAAAGGGTCTGGAGAAGCTGTGGAGAACGTTCTGCTGCCTGTAACATGGTTCAGCATGACTGTGTTGGTGGTGGGTCAGTGATGGTCTGGGGAGGCATATCCATGGGGGGACACACAGATCTCTACAGGCTAGACAATGGCACCCTGACTGCCATTAGGTACCGGGATGAAATCCTTGGACCCACTGTCAGACCCTACGCTGGTGCAGTGGGTCCTGGGTCCTCCTGGTGCAGTGGGTCTTGGGTTCCTCCTGGTGCATGACAATGCCCGGCCTCATGTGGCGAGAGTATGCAGGCAGATCCTGGAGGATGAGGGAATTGATACCACTGAATGGCCCCCATGCTCGTCTGACATAAATCCAATAGAACACCTCTGGGATGTCATGTTTCGGTCCATCCATCGCCCCCAGGTTGCACCTCAGACTGTCCAGGAGCTCAGTGATGCCCTGGTCCAGATCTGGGAGGAAATCCCCCAGGACACCATCCGCCATCTTATTAGGAGCCTCCCCAGACGTTGTCAGGCATGCATACAAGCACGTGGGGGCCATACAAACTACTGAGGACCATTCTGAGTTGCTGCAATGACATTTCAGCCAAATGGACTAGCCTGC
>NW_028317891.1:3835000-3840000 GCF_062004578.1 Staurois parvus
TTTAGCGAATGACGGGTACAGAGAGTAAAATTATACCGAATCCCTAGGCTTCCATCAACGGCTCAATGAATTTCTTAAATAAACCGGTGACACAGCCCGCGCGCATCTCGCTCCCAGCAACACCTACAAAAATGGTGATCAGCAAGCAAAACCGATCGTCTTTCCACATGGCTGCCTGTCCTTCTAAGACTGGGACGCCCGAAGCTACGAGCAGGAAGATTATTCTGATGAATGCATTTTTTTTAGCTCTCTCTTCTACGGCGTACAATGGCTGCTGAATATGTATCACAGCTGTAATTATCATGCTAGTAATAGAAAGTGGATACAATGTTACCGAATACATTGTGAACACAATGAAAGGAGAAATAACAAAAACAATAGAAAAACACTCTGTGAATTCTATAAGATCCTATGAGCTCTTATGTGTTACTTTTTTATGGGTATCTCTACATTGGAACATATAGATCACATGCCGGGGCGGACTGACCATTTGGAAACTCGAGCGCTGCCCGAGGGCCCAGGGGCAGTAGTGGGCCCCATGAGATGCCCCTGGTACCTTTTTCATAGGCTTTTTTGAGTTTTGGCAAGGACACAGGGGCCCCATGATCCCCTATTGCCCGGGGGCCCCATGAGATGTCAGTCCGCCCCTGCCACATGTGTCAAAAACAAGGCCTGCATGCTGAATCGGACCCACTAGGCCATTTCATATGGCCCTCACATCTCTCCTTAGGCTGTGGCACCCCCTTGTATCTGCTCCCCAACTTGTCCCAGTGGTAGAGAGGAGGACAGAATTCCTGCACCAGATCCTGTACTTCTCTGTGCAGCTGCAGAGAGGCTTGTCTCTGCCCCCCCCCCCCCCAATCTCAGTGGTAGAGAGGAGGACAGAATTCCTGCACCAGATCCTGTACCTTTCTGTGCAGCTGCAGAGAGGCTTGTCTCTGCCCCCCCCCCTCCAATCTCAGTGGTAGAGAGGAGGACAGAATTCCTGCACCAGATCCTGTACTTCTCTGTGCAGCCGCAGAAAGGCTTGTCTCTACTACCCCCTTCCCCACCAATCTCAGTGGTAGAGAGGAGGACAGAATTCCTGCACCAGATCCTGTACTTCTTTGTGCAGCCGCAGAGAGGCTTGTCTCTGCCCCCCCCCCCCATCTGAGTGGTAGAGAGGAAGACAGAATTCCTGCACCAGATCTTGTACCTCTCTGTGCAGCCACAGAGAGGCTTGTCTCTGCTCCCCCCCCCCATCTCAGCAGTAGAGAGGAGGACAGAACTCTTCCAGTAGATCCTGTGCCTCTCTGTGAAGCTGCAGAGAGGCTTTTCTCTGTTCTTCACTCCCTCATATCAGCGGTGGAGAGGAGGACAGAACACCTCCTCCAGATCCTGTACCTCTCTCCACAGTTGCAGAGAGGCTTGTCTCTGCCCCCCCATCTCAGCGGTACAGCAGAGGCCAGAACCTCTCCACCAGATCCTGTACCTCTCTATGCAGCCGCAGAGAGGCTTGTCTCCCTCCCCCATCTCAGCAGTAGAGAGGAGGACATAACTCCTCCTCCAGATCCTGTTCCTCTCTGTGCAGTGGCAGCACCCCCTTGTCTCCACCTCCCCTGGTCTCAGCATTCAGCAGACTCCGGCAGCTGATTCCAGCCCTTCTCTGGTCCTCCTCCAGACCCTACACTTTCTGCTTCCCAGCTCCACCCCAGCTTTTTCCCAGCAGCAGCACAAAGTAAGGAGGGTGCACTGTGATGTAAGGGAGGGTAGGGGGCACTTGACTTCTGATGGTGGGGGGGGGGCTTTTGATATCTGATATAAGGGGGGGTGGGGTGCTCTGGACATCTAGTCTTACAGATACAACCGGCCCATTGAGGAGAACTATAATTATGATGCAGCCCACAATGAAATGGAGTTTGACACCCCTGATATAGATAGAAGAAATTTTTTAGGGGAACGCCACGCTGTTTTTTTCACCCTCTATTGGTATAAAGGCAGCTGGTCAGTATTAATTGTGTGTGTATATATGTGTGTGTACTGATTCTTTTGCCATTATTATTATTTCAAGTACTTATATAGCACCATCAATTTACGCCGCGCTTTACATATATATTGTACATTCTCATCAGTCCCTAACCCTCAAGGGGCGTACAATCTAAGGTCCCTAACCCTCAAGGGGTGTACAGTCTAAGGTCCCTAACCCTCAAGGAGTGTACAGTCTAAGGTCCCTAACCCTCAAGGGGCGTACAATCTAAGGTCCCTAACCCTCAAGGGGTGTACAATCTAAGGTCCCTAACCCTCAAGGGGTGTACAATCTAAGGTCCATAACCCTCAAGGGGTGTACAATCTAAGATCCCTAACCCTCAAGGGGTGTACAATCTAAGGTCCCTAACCCTCAAGGGGTGTACAATCTAAGGTCCCTAACCCTCAAGGGGCGTACAATCTAAGGTCCCTAACCCTCAAGGGGCGTACAATCTAAGGTCCCTAACCCTCAAGGGGTGTACAATCTAAGGTCCCTAACCCTCAAGGGGTGTACAATCTAAGGTCCCTAACCCTCAAGGGGTGTACAATCTAAGGTCCCTAACCCTCAAGGGGTGTACAATCTAAGGTCCCTAACCCTCAAGGGGCATACAATCTAAGGTCCCTAACTCACATTCATACATACACCTACTAGGGACAATTTAGACAGAATCCAATTAACCTACCAGCATGTCTTTGGAGGAAACCAGAGTACCCGGAGGAAACCCACGCAGGCACAGGAAGAACATGCAAACTCCAGGCAGGTGGTGCCATGGCTGGGATTTGAACCAACGACCCTAGTACTGCCAGGCAGAAGTGCTAACCATTTAGCCACTGTGCTGCCCATGGCATTAATAAAGTTTATAGGATGTGACCTGCTCTTTGACCTCTTCCTCCTCCCCCTTTCTAGTGTAGTATCTAATATCTAGTCGCCTCAATATAGGAAAGTGGAGGGGTTGGACATACCATTTCTGCTCTGAAGAAGGGGGTTTGTCCCCTGAAACATGTCAGTTAATACAAAGACTAATGTAGGTACTTCTACTAGATGCTTTACAAAAGAATAATGATAATACTGGACTACTGGTAACTGTGGCATTGCTACATTGTATGCAGACTAAAAGTTTTTCATAAATGTTCTGAAGTGAGCTACATAGTTACATAGCTAATCTGGTTGAAAAAAAGCCATCCAGTTCAACCATCAGAGAAAAAAAAAGACACGCTCTAATAGAAAACCTCCATATACACTATCCCATACCCACAGTTGATCCAGAGGAAGGCAAAAAAACCCAGCAAAGCATGATCCAATTTGCTCCTGCAGGAGAAAAAAATTCCTTCCTGATCCCCCGAGAGGCAATCGGATATTCCCTGGATCAACCTTACCTATAAATGTTATATCCAGTTATATTCTGTGTATCCAAGAAAGAATCCAGGACTTTCCTACAGCAATCCACTGAGCTGGCCAGAACCAACTCTTGAGGGAGTCTATTCCACATTTTCACAGCTCTCACTGTGAAGAAACCTTTCCGTGTTTGGAGATTACATTTCTTTCCTCCAGACATAAAGAGCGCCCCCTTGTCCTCTGTAATGACCTCAGGGGGAATAACTCTACACCGAGTTCACTAAATGAACCACTGATGTATTATACATGGAGATCATATCCCCCTTATGTATTATACATGGAGATCATATCCCCCCCTTATGTATTATACACGGTGATCATATCCCCCCTTATGTATTATACATGGAGATCATATCACCCCTTATGTATTATACATGGAGATCATATCCCCCCTTATGTATTATACATGGAGATCATATCCCCCCTTATGTATTATACATGGAGATCATATCCCCCCTTATTTATTATACATGGAGATCATATCCCCCCTTATGTATTATACATGGAGATCATATCCCCCTTATCTATTATACATGGAGATCATATCCTCCCCTTTTTTATTATACATGGAGATCATATCCCCCCTTATGTATTATACATGGAGATCATATCCCCCCTTATGTATTACACATGGAGATCATATCCCCCCTTATGTATTACACATGGAGATCATATCCCCCCTTATGTATTATACATGGAGATCATATCCCCCCTTATGTATTATACATGGAGATCATATCCCCCCTTATGTATTATACATGGAGATCATATCCCCCATTATGTATTATACATGGAGATCATATCCCCCCTTATGTATTATACATGGAGATCATATCCCCCTTATGTATTATACATGGAGATCATATCCCCCCTTATGTATTATACATGGAGATCATATCCACCCTTATGTATTATACATGGAGATCATATCCCCCCTTATGTATTATACATGGAGATCATATCCCCCTTATGTATTATACATGGAGATCATATCCCCCTTATGTATTATACATGGAGATCATATCCCCCCTTATGTATTATACATGGAGATCATATCCCCCCTTATGTATTATACATGGAGATCATACCCCCCTTATGTATTATACATGGAGATCATATCCCCCTTATGTATTATACATGGTGATCATATCCCCCTTATGTATTATACATGGTGATCATATCCCCCCTTATGTATTATACATGGAGATCATATCCCCCTTATGTATTATACATGGAGATCATATCCCCCCTTATGTATTATACATGGAGATCATATCCCCCCTTATGTATTACACATGGAGATCATATCCCCCTTATGTATTATACATGGAGATCATATCCACCCCTTATGTATTATACATGGAGATCATATCCACCCCTTATGTATTATACATGGTGATCATATCCCCCCTTAGGTATTATACATGGAGATCATATACCCCTTATGTATTATACATGGAGATCAATCATATCCCCCCTTATGTATTATACATGGAGATCATATCCCCCCTTATGTATTATACATGGAGATCATATCCCCCCTTATGTATTATACATGGAGATCATATCCCCCCTTATGTATTATACATGGAGATCATAT
>NW_028317891.1:3847500-3882500 GCF_062004578.1 Staurois parvus
GGGGGAGGGGGGGTCTGGACTGAGGCCAGAGGGAGTAGAAAATTGTGTCAGTGGGAATAAACAATGCATCAACATTAGTGTCAGTGGTAGGAATAATACCCCATTGTAGGTGTCATTAGGAGGAATTTTGCCCCTTCATTGGTGTCAGTGGGAGGACACATGCCCAATTGTTGGTGTCATAGGGAGCAATTGTGCTCCATTGTTGGTGTCATTGGGTGGAATTGTGTCTTATTGTTGGTGACATTGGGCGGAATTGTGCCCCTTCATTAGTAGGAGGACATATGCCCAATTGTTGGTGTTAGTTGGAAGAATTGTGCCCATCATTGGTGTCTTTGGGAGGAATTGTTCCCCATCACTGGTGTCTTTGGGAGGAATTGTGCCCCATTGTTGGTGTCATTGGGAGGAATTGTGCCCCATTATTGGTGTCATTGGGTGGAATTGTGTCTTATTGTTGATGACATTGGGCGGAAATGTGCCCCTTCATTAGTAGGAGGACATATGCCCAATTGTTAGTGTCAGTTGGAAGAATTGTGCCCCATAATTGGTGTCTTTGGGAGGAATTGTGCCCCATCACTGGTTTCTGAAGGGAAGGAGCTGGTACCCCTGTACAAAACTGAAGAGGAGGAGCCGGTACAACTGTGCAAAACTGAAGGGGAGGAGTTGGCACACCTGTGCAAGACTGAAGGGGAGGAGCCGGTACACCTGTGCAAGACTGAAGGGGAGGAGCCAGTACAACTGTGCAAAACTGAAGGGGAGGAGCTGGTACAAATGTACAAGACTGAAGAGGAGGAGCAGGTACAACTGTACAAGACTGAAGGGGAGGAGCAGGTACAACTGTACAAGACTGAAGGGGAGGAGCCGGTACAACTGTACAGGACTGATGGGAAAGCTGAAGGTCAGCTTCAAGGTTGGAGTTGCAAGTATACACATTTTTATTATTTTTTAAAGAAAATGTAAAAGCCAAACCGATACAATTTGTCGATTTCAGAAACTCAATTATTATTGTTATTATTATTGTCTAATATTTTTCTTCTTTGTTACTTGTATAGTATTATTGTAGTGAACTTATTCACCCCCCACACATTCATTGTTTAAATATAAATGTATCAAGGTGTTTTGGAAAACCTGAATGTGATGCTTTATTTTCTTTAAATCTTTAATTACCCGAGTGCGGCGCGGTTTTGTATTTACAAGCCCAGTCTCCACCTGAACACAAGCCATCCTTTCTACCCCTCCGTCTTGGGCTTCCTTATCGCTTCTCCAGTCATTGTTCCCGGACTGGGATGTCTCCATAATCCCCGTGTAGGCTCTTCTCCGAACTGTCCGCGCCTTCCACGTTTTTATCCGATCTAATGCCTTAAAATGCGTAATTAATTTCTAAACGGTTCCGTTGAGCTGTGCAATTTGTCAAGTCGCCTTGTTAATGGAATTAAGCTTTTTATCAGTGATTAGCCGAAGGAGGTATACAAAAATTAATTATGCAATTGTTATGCCTTCCCGGATGGAAGCCAGGTTTTGGATTAAATATACGATAAAGAATTTTTCTTGTAAAAACTTTCCTCCGACGCTTGCTTAAAACTCTTTAGTTGAAGATGCTCACCGTTTCTTCGTTGGAAATCTTTAGTGGGATAATTTATACCTTAGTGCACCGAATTTCCCTAACTGAATTTCCGCTGCAATGAAGCACTCAGAGTGTAGGTTAAAATTCCAGGTGGGATGGTAAAATAGGCAGCTGAGATGAATTTTAATTACCCACCACCCCCCCCCCATCTGCGGCCTCTTAAGCTGCTAAGCCAAAAATGATCCTCCCATCCAGGGGCAGACTGACCATTTGGAAACTCGGGCACTGCCTGAGGGCCCAGGGTCAGTAGGGGGCCCCATGAGATGCCCCTGGTACCTTTTTCATAGGTTTTGTTGAGTTTGGGCAAGGACAATTCCCTAACTGAATTTCCGCTGCAATGAAGCACTCAGAGTGTAGATTAAAATTCCGGTTGGGATGGTAAAATAGGCAGCTGAGATGAGTTTTAATTACCCACCGCCCCCCCAACTGCGCCCTCTTAAAATTCCGGTTGGGATGGTAAAATAGGTAGCTGAGATGAATTTTAATTACCCACCGCCCCCCAACTGTGCCCTCTTAAGCTGCTAAGGCAGCCCAATAGGGGTGTACACGTGCTGTCGCCGCGATGCTTCGCTTTGGGGTGCAAGAAAAATGATCCTCCCATCCAGGGGCAGACTGACCATTTGGAAACTTGGGCATTGCCTGAGGGCCCAGGGTCAGTAGGGGGCCCCGTGAGATGCCCCTGGTACCTTTTTCATAGGTTTTGTTGAGTTTGGGCAAGGACAATTCCCTAACTGAATTTCTGCTGCAATGAAGCACTCAGAGTGTAGGTTAAAATTCTGGTTGGGATGGTAAAATAGGCAGCTGAGATGAATTTTAATTACCCACCGCCCCCCAACTGCGCCCTCTTAAGCTGCTAAGGCAGACCAATAGGGGTGCACACATGCTGTCGCCGCGATGCTTCGCTTTGGGGTGCAAGAAAAATGATCCTCCCATCCAGGGGCGGACTGACCAATTGGAAACTCGGGCACTGCCCAAGGGCCCAGGGTCAGTAGGGGGCCCCATGAGATGCCCCTGGTACCTTTTTCATAGGTTTTGTTGAGTTTGGGCAAGGACAATTCCCTAACTGAATTTCCACTGCAATGAAGCACTCAGAGTGTAAGTTAAAAATCCTGGGTGGGATGGTATAATAGGCAGCTGAGATGAATTTTAATTACCCACCGCCCCCCAACTGCGCCCTCTTAAGCTGCTAAGGCAGCCAAATAGGGGTGCACACATGCTGTCGCTGCGATGCTTCGCTTTGGGGTGCAAGAAAAATTATCCTCCCATCCAGGGGTGGACTGACCATTTGGAAACTCGGGCACTACCTGAGGGCCCAGGGTCAGCAGGGGGCCCCATGAGATGCCCCCAGATTTGCCCCTGTTTAGATCCCCCCAGTACAGATTTCCTCCCCCAAGTACAGATTTCTCCACCCAATACAAATCTCCTCCCCATCCAATACAGGGTTTGCCCCGTACAGATCTTCCCCAGTATAGATTCTATCCCCCAAGTACAGATTCCCCCCTCCCCAGTACAGATCCCTCCAGCACAGAGTCCTCCAAACAAGTACAGATTCACTGCTCCCAGTACAGATTTGCTCCAGTACAGTTTACCCCCAAAACAGATCCCCGCCCCATAGACCCCGCTATTTACCACAGATTTCTCCTGTACAAATCTTCCCTTCAGTACAGATCCCCCCCCCATACAGATTCCCTTCTCCCCTGAGTACAGATTTCTTCTAGTACAGATCTCCTCCCATTCCAGTACAGATTTCCCCCTGTATAGATCTCCCCCCCAGTACAGATTTCCTCCCCCAAGTACAGATTCCCCCCTCTCCAGTACAAATTTCTCCACCCAGTACAAATCTCTTCCCCATCCAATACAGGGTTTGCCCCGTACAGATCTCCTCCAGTATAGACTCCCTCCCCCAAGTACAGATTCCCCCCTCCCCAGTACAGATCCCCTGCTCCCCCAATACAGACCCCCCCCCCCAGTACAGATCTTTTCCCCATCAAGTACAGAGTTTTATTCCTATACAAATCTACCCCCTAGTTCAGATTCCTTCCCGAAGCACAGTTTCCTGCTTTCCAATACAGAACTCCCCCCCAGTACAGATTACCTCCCCCAAGTACAGATTCCCCCCTCTCCAGTACAAATTTCTCCACCCAGTACAAATCTCTTCCCCATCCAAAACAGGGTTTTCCCCATACAGATCTCCCCCAGTATAGACTCCCTCCCCCAAGTACAGATTCCCCCCTCCCCAGTACAGATCCCCTGCTCCCCCAATACAGACCCCCCCCCCAGTACAGATCTTTTCCCCATCAAGTACAGAGTTTTATTCCTATACAGATCTACCCCCTAGTACAGATTCCTTCCCCCAAGCACAGTTTCCTGCTTTCCAATACAGATCTCCCACAAGTACAGATTGTCTCCCCCAAGTACAGATTCCCCTCTCCCCAGCACAGATTGACCCCTCCCCCAAGTATAGATTTCCCCCAGCACTGATCTTGTGTTCCATACTACTATTTGACACATTATTGAGTTATGGTTGGGGCAAGGTGGGGGGGGGGTGTTTTTATGGAGGATGGTATACTTTACAAGGCATTTTTCATGAATTCAAATAAAGTGACAGTTTATAGACAGTTGTTTTGGCCTTGGATTTTCTGTATGTACTGTAATTCCAGTCGGGGGCAGACTCTGCACAGAATGATGAGTTTGTAGGTCCAATTTTGGGTGCAGAACAAATTTCAGCCAGGGCTGGGCTCCAAGGCACATCCCAAATATTTTCTGTACTATCACCCTTCGATGTATAAATCTTCACATTGTTCGTATGCACATCTCCGATGTTATTGGAGTTGTCAGTGGCAGGTGATAATTATTCCTGGCTGTATGACCTCATTCCATTCTGCTCCCCCCAACACCCCCCCCCCTCCTGAACAGGCCTCTCCTTTATCATTCACATCTCCCAGTATTACCCTGGAAATTTCTCTCCTCACCAGGGGTGTCAGCCCATTAATAGGTGAATCATTCGGCCTATTAACATCTGAGAAGGCAGCGGATCCCCTTATCTAGATCTGATCTGCAGCAAAACCAATTACAGTTTGATTTACCGGCAATTAAATTTTAATTCTCATGGCGGGTGGGGTGGAGGTGGGGGGGGGGCACCTGTAGATTTACTTTCTGTACATTTTCCTTCCAGTCAAGTTAATAAAGAAGCTTCCTGCTATGTACAAACCTTCCTCTGTCTCTCCATTTCATGAATATGTCATTACAACTCCTTCTACATTACAAATAAATCACCTGAGAAGAATCTGATATACGCTCTACATGACTAAATGATGGGGGACTGGACTGAGATAGATAAATAGATAGGTAAAAGAAGAAGGGGGGGGGAGGAAGGAAGGAAGGAAGGAAGGAAGGAAGGAAGGAAGGAAGGAAGGAAGGGAGGGAGGGAGGAAGGAAGGAAGGGAGGAAGGAAGGAAGGAGGGAAGTGAAAGAGAGAATGGGAATAGAAGGAAGCAGGAAAAGAAGGAAAAAAAGAAAGAAGGGAGGGACAAATAAAGAGAAGGGGGAAAAAAGGAAAGAAGGAAGGAAGGAAGGAAGGAAGGAAGGAAGGAAGGAAGGAAATATAAAGGAAGGCGTGAAAGGGGGAGATATGAAGGAAGGAAAAAAATGTGAGGAAGGAAGAAGGTAGGAAAGAAGTGAAAGAGAGGGCTGGAGAGAAGGAAGAAGAAAGAAAAAGAAGAAAAAAAAAGAAAGAAGGAAGGAAGGAACAAATAAAAAAACTGGAGAAGAAACATAAGAAGGAAGGAAGGAAGGAAGGAAGGAAGGAAGGAAGGAAGGAAGGAAGGAAGGAAGGAAGGAAGGAAGGAAGGAAATATAAAGGAAGGCGTGAAAGGGGGAGATATGAAGGAAGGAAAAAAAATGTGAGGAAGGAAGAAGGTAGGAAAGAAGTGAAAGAGAGGGCTGGAGAGAAGGAAGAAGAAAGAAAAAGAAGAAAAAAAAGAAAGAAGGAAGGAAGGAACAAATAAAAAAACTGGAGAAGAAACATAAGAAGGAAGGAAGGAAGGAAGGAAGGAGTGAAGAGTGAAAGGGGGAGTAATGAAGGAAGGAAAAACAAATGTAAGGAAGGAAGAAGGTAGGAAAGAAGTGAAAGAGAGAATGGGAATAGAAGGAAGCAAGAAAAGAAGAAGAAAAAGAAAGAAGGGAGGGACAAATAAAGAGAAGGGGGAAAAAAAGGAAGGAAAGAAATAAGGAAGGAAGGAAGGAAGGAAGGAAGGAAGGAAGGAAGGAGTGAAAGGGGGAGATATGAAGGAAGGAAAAAAAAATGTGAGGAAGGAAGAAGGTAGGAAAGAAGTGAAAGAGAGGGCTGGAGAGAAGTAAGAAGAAAGAAAAAGAAGAAAAAAAAGAAAGAAGGAAGGAAGGAACAAATAAAAAAATGGGGAAGAAACATAGGAAGGAAGGAAGGAAGGAAGGAAGGAAGGAAGGAAGGAAGGAAGGAAGGAAGAAAGAGAGAAAGAAAGAAAGAAAGAAAGAAAGAAAGAAAGAAAGAAAGAAAGAAAGAAAGAAAGAAAGAGAGAGAGAGAGAGAAAGAAAGAAAGAAAGAAAGAAAGAAAGAAAGAAAGAAAGAAAGAAAGAAAGAAAGAAAGAAAGAAAGAAAGAAAGAAAGAAGGTTGAAAAAAGAGGAACAGGGAGGTAAGAAGGAAGGAAGGAAGGATGGAAGGAAAGAAGGAAGGAAGGAAGGGAGGAAGGAAGGAAGGAAGGAAGGAAGGAAGGGGGAACCAAAAACGGTAAGAAAAAAACAGAAGGAATAAAGGTAAGAAAGAAATATGAAGGAACAAGTGAAAGAGAAAAGGAGAAGGAAGGAAGTACGAATTGAAAGAAAATAAGAAGGGAAAAACGAAAGGGGGAAGGAGCACAGGAAGTTAGGAGTGAAAAAAAGGAAAGAAAGTAAAAAAGGAAGGAAGGAACAAGGTAGGAAAGAAATATTAAGGAAGAAGTGAAAGAGGGAAGTGGATAGAAGGAAGAAAGAGAGAAAGGAAAAATGGAAGGGAGGGAGAAACTAAAGAGGATGGGAAGACAGGTAAGTAGCAGTGAAGATAGAAGTGAAGGAAGAAAGAAAGGTAATAAGGAAGGAAGGAAAAATAGAGTAATGAGTGGAGAAGGGATGGAAAGATGAAGAAAATAATGGAGGAAATATTATGAAAGAGGGATGGAAAGTAAAAAGGAGAAGGTAGGAAAAGGGAAAGAAGAAAGCAAAAAGGGAGAATAAGGAAGTTGAGTTATAGCACGGAACAACATAAATACACACCATTCCAGAAAAGTCCTCTGGTATATTACCGCATTGTACACATAATACATATACTACATGGCAAGGAAAAGTTTTTTTACTGTAAGAGCTGTGAAAACCTGCAGAAACTGGTCCTAGCAGAAGTAGTAGATTTTTTAAGAAAAGGGTTACATGCCTTCTTGAATGAGAATTAATGATTGTCTAAATCTTTCAAAATGATCCTTGTAGAATCTTGTACCTGGCATTACTGGGGTTCAGGAAGCCTTTTCTCTCTTGTAAGCACACTGGACCCTGATTGAAATGTGTTTTTTATTTTAAACGTATATATTTGAGGCTACAGGGTGTTTTTTTTTTTTTGGAGTTGAACTTGATTTACATATATCTTTGTTCAGCTATATGTAACCAGAGTCTGGGGATATGTTGTGGATTCAGAGCTGTATCAGCCATATGTTAAAGCGCAGTTGCTTGATTAATTCAGCCCATTAAGTCCCCACAGGAAGAGTCCGCATCTATTGTAGGATTGCTGTATGAACATGTGATTAATGAACTGAGTGTAAGTGGGGTTAATATATGAGGATGTATAGATTAGACTTCACTGGGGAAGTGTGAATTAGCTGGTGTAACCATTCGTTACAGGCATGATACGGCATTGGGAATGGATTGATGGCAATGAAACCCCCTCCTTCACCATTAAGGTAGAACTCCCATCTGATTTAAAAGCCGGGTGTTGATTTAGAATGCAGATTCTTGTGAAACCATTAAAATAAACCGTTGCACAATTTCTGTTCGTTTAGTAAGATCTGCTACCCTATAGTTTTGCATCTGTTTTCCCCGCCAGCATGTGCTAAGTGAAAGCACAAATGCACCAAGAAAAACAGAAAGCTGCAGCATGGGAGAAGAGCTCGAGATGATCATATCTGCTCTATTGTGATGCTATGAGGAATGGCCGCATACAGGAACAAAAATGCAAATCCCCACAAGTGTGAATAGACCTTAAAATGTGTGAAAACCCCAAATCTATTTTTCAGTATGCGTGGCATCTCACTACAAACAGTTTTCACTTTTGTGTATTTGTTTTAAAGGTTCTCACCTGCAGATCCTGCCAGTAATAGCACTTAGCACTTCACGTTGCAGGCTGACAACACTAAGCCACCTCAACAATTAGCAGCACTGTTGTCACACTGCCATGTGAGCTCTTCCAGATGGCCATTGGGCTGCCTATCTCGTAGATCTGATTGGAAGACCAACAACTCAACTATCTCAAGCTGGCTGATGAGGCTGCTGATAATTGTAAGGCAATGGTTTTGTATTGTCAGCCTGTGACAGGAAGTGCTTCACACAGATTCCCAAAAAACGTGATTAGGTAATTTATAGAAAGAGAGAGAATGAGAGGAATAGAGAGAAAGGGAGCGGATAGGAGAGAGAAAGAAGGGGAAACAAACAGAGAGAGGAGGAGAGATGGGAGAAGAGAGGAAGCGAGAGAGGAAAAGGAAAGGAGAGAGGAAGAGAGATAGGAAGGAGGATAGAGCAAGAGGAAGGGAGGGAGAGGGATAGGAAGGGAAAATACAGAAAGGGAAACAGCAGAAGAAGAGGGGGAGAGAGAGGAAGAGAAGTAGAGAGAGACGATAGGAAGGGAAAAAAGGAGAGAGAGAGAGAGAGAGAGAGAGAGAGAGAGAGAGAGAGAGAGAGAGAGAGAGAGAGAGAGAGAGAGATGAAGAAAAAGAGCAGAAGAGGAAAGGAGATAGTGAAAGAGGAAGGATGAGAAAGCAATAGGAATGGAGAGAGCAGTAGATAAAGGGAGAGAGAGATAGGAATGGAGAGAGTGGAAGGGGAAGGGAGAGAGAGGTAGAAATTAAGAAAGTTGTAGAGGAGGGAGCAACAGATAGGAAAGGAGAGTGCAAAAGAAGAAGGGAGAGAAAGAGAATAGGAAGTTAGAGCACAAAAGAAGGGAGAGAGGGAAAGAGGAAGGGAGAGAGAAAAAGGAAGGGAAAGAGAAGTAGTGGAGGGAACAAGATTTAGGATGGAAGAGTGCAAACGAGGAAGAGACAGAGAGGAAGAGGAAGGGAGAGAGGGTGATAGGAATGGAGAGAGTGGAAGAGGAAAGGAGAGGGAGGAAGAAATGGAGAAAGCAGTAGAGGAGGGAGATGAGATAGGAAGGGAGAGTGCAAAATAAGAAGGGAGAGAGAGAGAGAGAGAGAGAGAGAGAGAGAGAGAATAGGAAAGGAGAGTGCAAAAGAAGAAGGGAGGGAAGTAAAGAGGAAGGGAGAGAGATAAAGGAAGGGAAAGAGAAGTAATGGAGGGAGCAAGATTTAGGAAGGGAGAGCGCAAAAGAGGAAGGGACAGGAAGGGAGAGAAGGTGATAAGAATGGAGAGAGCAGAAGAAAAAGGGAGAGAGCATTAGGAAGGGAGAGAGTGAAAGAGAAAGGGAGAGAGAGATAGAAATGGAGAAAGCAGTAGAGGAGGGAGCAAAGGATAGGAAGGGAAAGTGCAAAAGAAGAAGGGAGCAAGAGATATAATAGGAAGGGAGAAAGACATAGGGAGGAAGAGAGAATAGGAAAGGAGAGCACAAAAGAAGAGGGAAAGAGGAAGGGAGAGAGAGGAAGGAAGGAAGGGAGAGAGAGAATGGAAGAGGAAGGGAGAAAGAGGAGAGGGAATAAGATTTAGGAATGGGGAGAGAGAGAGGGGGGGTGCATAAGTTAGGAGAGAGAGGAAGGGAGATAGGAAGAGAAAGGGAAAGAAGGAGAGAGAATAAGAGGAAAAGAGGAAATCGGAGAGTGGTAGAGAAAGGGAGAGAGAAATAGGGAGAAAAAGAGCAGTAAAGGAGGGAGCAAGAAATAAAAGGGGAGAGAGCAGAAAAAGAAGGGAGAGAGAGGGAGAAGAAAGAAGAGAGGGAGAGATAGGAGGGAAAAGAATGTAAGAGGAAGGGAGAGAGGGAGAGAAAGGGATAGACAAGGGAGAGAGAGCAGAAAAGGATGCAAGTGAGGGAGAGGGAGAGGGGAAGGAAGAGAGGGAGAGATAGGAAGGAAAGAAAAGTAAGAAGAAGGGAGAGAGAGCAGAAAAAGAAGCAAGAGAAGGAGAGTGAGAGAGGAAGGAAGAGAGGCAGAGATAGGAAGGAAAAGAATGTAAGAGGAAGGGAGAGAAAGAGATAGACAAGAGAGAGAGAGAGCAGAAAAGGAAGCAAGAGAGGGAGAGTGAGAGGGGAAGGAAGAGAGGGAGAGATAGGAAGGAAAAGAATGTAAGAGGAAGGGAGAGAGGGAGAGAAAGAGATAGATGAGAGAGAGCAGAAAAGGAAGCAAGAGAGGGAAAGCAAGAGAGGAAGGAAGAAAGCACAGGAGGAAGAGAGAGAGAAAGGGAGAGTGATAGGAAGGAAGCGAAGGAGAGAGCGATAAAAGGGAGAGAGAGGAAGAGGAAAGGAGAAAGGAAGAGGATGCAAGTGGTAAAACATAACCAACAGAAAAAAAACATACAGTAAATATTGTTTATTTTTCTGTCAGTCATATATTGCCAGAAAAATTCCAGAAAACAAATCCTGAAATGATAAAAGCCAAAAAGCAAATTTGATTTGAACTCTATAAAATCTAAGGGCTCACAGAATGCATTTATAGTTTTTTTTTTCTTTCAGATGAAAAGGTGGAAAATTCCTTCAGGTAAGAATAGACATGATTGCAGAGCACCTTTAAAGAGTTACTCCCTCTGCTCCCTTTGCACTCTTCAGAAATCTGGATTTAGTCATCGCCCATTAAGTATTTGATCTTTGTGTCAATCTGGTAATGGTTCTTCAAGGGAAGGGGGTATAAAATGTATTCAGCAGTGAGAATTAAAATGCAATGGCCTGTTCTTCTCTGCGTCTTGCATCGTTCAAGTGTTTTTCCATTCCTGATGAGTGGGATCGCTTAGTTTCACATTTTGCTAAGTGGCGCTCTTAGGAACAAGAAAGGCAGGGAAGAGATTCTGGATTTAAGTGAAGTGGAATGTTCACATAGTTAATGAGCAATGTATGGATCTTTTGATGGCACTCTATAACGAGGGGTAGGGAAAATTAAAGGGACACTCCAATCAAATAATAAATGTTCCATTCCTACGGATTTGGAGGACTCTGTCTGATTGCCATTAATACTTACTCTGGCATTCAATCATTTGCCTTTTGCAGCCTCTGCTGTTGCAGGCATCTTTGTTTAATATATAGCACTAGATCTGAGTATGCCAAAATGCAGGCTGAGTGTTCCCTGGTTCCAGGCACTACCCTTTGTAGGCTCACAGAAGATAATTATGTGGTTAGGAGTTTACAGTCAAGCTCAGTAGATTGCTAGGAATTTTGTAAATCTGAGATTATGGCTTGACTTCCTATTTTAGCACAGCTTTAGAGTTTGCTGGGTAGCATTAGACGTTGACCTATTGGTTTCACTGGACACCTGCTCCTGTTTTATGTACTGATCTTCTGGAATAATATAGAATAAAATTCATGTTCTAAAACATTAGGGGCCAATTCACATCAGGTATGGTGGGGACTGCATTGGGGAGCTATTCCAATGAATCCCCAATGCAGCACAGGGCAAAATGCCTTGTCCTTTATGTGCTCAGTTCACACCACCTCCATGGGATGGTATGCAGGCAGCGGTGTATTTAGGTTTTGTACTGCCCTCGGCAACACAAAAATCAGAGGCCCCCCTCCCCGGTGGAAAGAGCCTGACACCGACCAACACCAGCCCGCCCGTGGAGAGAGCCTGACAGTGACCAACACTCCTGCCCCATACCCACCCAAGAGAGCCTTCCACTAACACCCACCTCCCCCCCCCCCCGGAGACAAAGAGAGAAAGACACTCACTTCACAGCTCTGGACATCCCCGGGAACAACAATCGGGCTCTGCATACACCATAAAGCAGCCCACAGTCTCTCTCAGATCCCACTTGGTCCCCATGCAGTATATGTCCCTTCTTCCAGGGGGCAGTGCTGCCCCCCTAAAAACAGCCGCCCTAGGCAAATGTCTTGTTTGCCTTGTGGTAAATACGCCCCTGTATGCAGGCAGTGCACACTGAAAAAAGTATGGCAGGACTTACTGTTTTCAAGTGAGATCCTCTGCCTCAAACCATGTGACGGCCAATAAAACTTTATGAAAAGTCCCTTGGGTGGATTTACTAAAGGCAAATAGACTATGAGCTGCAGTTGCACCAGAGCTTAGCAAATGAGATAAAGCGCTGCTGTCTTCCATTGTCCAATCACGTGCAAGCAAACATTTTTAATTTCCTTGCATGTGATTGCATTGGACATTCTTTGCAAAGTAAAGCTTCACCCTCATTTACTAAGCTCTGGAGCAACTGCACTTGCAAAGTGTACAGTCTAATTTACTTTTAAATCTACCCCATTGTCACTGACATTTCAATAAAGTTTGTTTAAAAGAAAAAAAAAAGTAACAGTGTGCTGCGCCAGGATGAGAGCATTGACGCGGCAGTTGTCCTGCTGCATTGCATTGCACATCAGCTGCTGCATTGTAACATAGTGGCTGGTGTGAATTGGAATACTAAAAAGACAGTTGCGATTTGCTGAAAGGGAGAAGGTGAAGTAAGATGGAAGGAAATACTAAAATTGAAGGTGCACTTTAATGCACACAAGTTAAAAAGTCAGTATAGACCAGGGGCGGACTGACAACTCATGGGGCACCTGGGCAATAGGGGATCATGGGGCCCCTGTGTCCTTGCCCAAACTCAAAAAAGCCTATGAAAAAGGTACCAGGGGCATCTCATGGGGCATCCAACACAACAAACACTTTACTCCTGTTCTAGGAAAGGACTCAGTAGACCCAATAGGAATGTTCTGGAATTTTCTGGAATATGCACTGCTTGCTGCCCTCAACAGACCGGGGTGGTCCAAATACACTGGATACAAATGGAGAAACAGAAAAAGGGCGCACCGACCTGGTGCATTATCGTTTAAAATAATTTATTGAAGAAACAAAATAGGTATCATACTCACAATGGACATATTAACACAGGCATGTCAAACTGAACAAGATGTATGATCCAAACAACATCTGAGTCCATACGATGGAACCCTGGTTGACCAACTGGCTAATGCGTTTCGAGGACACAACCTCTTCCTCAGAGCCAACCTCACATCTCATGGGGCCCCCTACTGACCCCGGGCCCTCGGGCAGTGCCCGAGTTTCCAAATGGTCAGTCTGCCTTTGGTATAGACCCACGCAGTTTAAAGGCCTGTATTGACAAATTTTGGGATTGTGTCAATGGTACCAATTAGAGACGTTTCTGACATGATTCATAATTCATCGATCATGCCTTCAGACTGCAGGTGACCTTCCTCTGATTTGCATTTGACCTCCTTAAAGCTGGTTTTACATTCCCATAGACTTTTATGACAGGATATGTGTTGGTGGCGTGCTGGAACTCAAGATAGGTAGACATCAAGGTGAGTATCCAACTTTTAGAGGCAGCTCAACTGGAGTGTTCCAAAGAATACCTAGAGCCCTTTTCAACCAGGGTACCCAGGCACCCCGGGGTGCCTTGAAGTTTCTTCAGGGAGGCAAAATGCCTAAAAATTGCCCAAAATTGTATGAAAGCCAGCAGGTGGATCAAGCCTGCCGTTTAGTTACAAAAGCTATAGTGTTCATTGCGCACCATTACAACCGTTTACTCTCCAGCATCCCAACAATCAATGATCCCATCAGTTGATATAGAGGATGTTGGTCGCCCACACAACATTCTTCTTTGACCCTTCTTTGCCCCTCTCTGTCAGTAATAGGGTCAGATTAGCTGAGTGATAAAGAGAAACTGAGGGAGAAGAGAAACATTGAAAAACTAATCAGTATCAGTGTGCAAAAGTGTATTTGCTTTTGAAGAACAAATCGCCACTAACCTTGGGTGTCCTACATGTGTGGGTGTTGCTACATTCGGTGAAACTATTAGAATAATCATATAACAATATGAATGAATCCCCACCTTACAAATCCCCACCCCACAACCAATAAATCCTAGGCAATATACCTCCAAAAACACAAATACAAAAAGTTGTAAATAATATACTATATAAATAAAGTCTCTTAAAAATATAATAAAATTAGTACCCAGTGTCACTAAAGTCCAAAATTATAAATGCACAAATAAATGTCCAGACTCCAACTTGATAATTCTTAAACATCTCAACATCTTTAAGGCAATTTATTGATTTACATTTATTATTATTATTATTATTATTATTATTATATGATTATTTTTATGATTATTTATTAAATTATAATTTATGATTTCGTGTTTCAAGTTTTATCATCCCCGGGATGTTTACTAGACTCTTGTTGGGACAGATTTCAGTGAGTTATTCCTAAAAATTACAGGCCTACAATAAAAAAAATACATATTTCCATGCAAAAAATGTACCGCTTTGAGCACAGAAATATGGACATAATCAGACCGCTAGGGAGGTTAATGGTAAAAAAAGAATGTATATAAAAAGTATTTGCTCACAAATGAATGAAATAGGCAATCCTGTTAGCGATCACAAAGGTACCGCGGACCACTCAGCGTGCGTTTCATGCTAGACCAGAAGTTACGCACTGGAAGTTCCACTTGACATGATTCGTTATCAATGCATGCCGTCTTCAGAAGGAGGTTACTAACACCACAGTAAAGAATGACACATTGCTGGCTGCCCTAAAAAGTCATCAGTTGTTATGGTGCTGGCGGCCAACCCAACCACACCATGGCAAATCATGATGGTAATCCAAGGCAAACCAGGTCCTATGTTCGTGGCACCTCTGGGGGAACCCAACCCAGCTGAGAAACACTAGCTTAAGATATATGCTCTCTGTTCAAATCAGCCTATTCAACAAGGCAAGCAGTTATATAGAACAATGCTGTATACCAACAATTTCTTTCACTCTTTTTTTGAAAACCTGAAACCCATCTTCATGGGTTAGTGCAGGTTGAGCATCATTATTCATACATATACAAGGTGCAGCTCTAAAATAACATAAATAAAAACAGCATATTATAGCATAAGATAAAGTGCAAATATCAGATCACACTGAGGTGAACTTGAGTTAATAAAAAGTCCCAAGATAAATGAAGGCCCAACGTGGGGATCCGGTAGATCCTAATGAGTGCGTTGGGCAGGGTTCCAGTGTACCACACGGTGAATCTAGGGTAAAAAATGCGCACTCACCAGAAGTGCGTCAAAAGTACGCATGTGAAATTTATCCTGTTACATCAGGTAGCGGTCATCTACTGCCAAGGTAAGGTCAGGGTCATACACCTTCCAATCGCAACTCAGGGTAGGTACTCCAAGAGTCTCAAACATGTCTCAAACGTGTCACCATCTGGGGTCCCTTTAGAACAGGTTCTGCAAGTGGGGAAGAGATCTGTCTAGATTGGGTTTTCCTGGCCTGGCTCATCAACCACAGGTGTGATAACTAAGATCTGAGCTCAGACTAAGTTGGGTCCTGACCTGGGAATAGAAAGCTGAGCTGAGAAAACAATATACAAGGAACTTTTGAAGAGTCATCAGAAGAGATTTGTGAGTGTTGTTTGTGGAGGACTTCGAGACTCATGCACATCCAGGCTACCAGCTACATATGCAAAGAAGAACAGAGCCAATAAAGAACCAAATTAACCTTGGTGAAAATCAGACAAGCCACGTAAAAAGTCCCCACTTGCAGAATCTGTTCAAAAGGGACCCCAGATGGTGACACGTTTGAGACACGTTTGAGACTCTTGGAGTATCTACCCTGAGTTGTGATTGGAAGGTGTATGACCCTGACCTTACCTTGGCAGTAGATGACCGCTACCTGATGTAACAGGATAAATTTCACATGTGTACTTTTGACGCACTTCTGGTGAGTGTGCATTTTTTACCCTAGATTCACCGTGTGGTACACTGGAACCCTGCCCCACGCACTCATTAGGATCTACCGGATCCCCACGTTGGGCCTTCATTTATCTTGGGACTTTTTATTCACTCAAGTTCACCTCAGTGTGATCTGATATTTGCACTTTATCTATGCTATAATATGCTGTTTTTATTTATGTTATTTTAGCGCTGCACCTTATGTGTATGTACTCTGTTGGAAGGTTCATTCTTGGTTACCTTTTTGGTGTTCTAGCTGCTATCTTTTATAGCGTTTTGGATAGTGCTCGCATATTACCTCTTTATCAATCTGAGCATCGTTATTACTCATTTTACTTAATTTTTCTGTAAACCTTGAGAGAGGTTTGTTGAGTTTGGTTCATCCTCAAGAAGCTGCAGGACTTGGCACAGTCTTCTATCAGGCTAATCAGTTGTGTGTCTTGACAGTATTGATTGCTGTTTAACTAATGCAGCAAGGCAACAGCCAGTTATTAACTTGTGTAATATTTTACCACCAATACACACTACAGTCAATACATGAACTCCTGTAATCCATCCTCGGGCGCCAAACGCAGCTAACAAAACCCAATCACGTCCCCCACAGCTACCAACAGCTGCTGCAGGATCAATATATAAGCAAGACCAATTCTGTCTTCCGAAATTCTCCGTTGTACTATATAAAGCCAAGGTTTTAGCCCGCTGTTTCTGTTACTCATCACCACCCTCCGGCAGCGCAGTCTAGTCTGGTCTAAGACTTGGCGTGCTGTGAAAACAGGTAGCCCATTGTCTTGCAAAAATTGGTGTGCACCGCCAAACCCAGATGGAGTTGTCCCCCCTGCCACAGCAACCCATTGCTACTCCTTTGTGCCTTTTTATAAACTAGATAAATGATTGGTTCATGTTTTCCAGTGATTTGCCTGCTAAATGTTTTTTTTTCCTCAACTCTCACCTACAGGGGTGTTAGTGCTAATGCTGAAAATGCATTTATTTGGTGTGAAGACGCCCTAAAGGGCAAATACACTTTTATTGACAGAGGAACCAATGACAAATCGCATAATAATAGACAAATTCCATATCTTAGATCAGTAGTGGTCAACTTTCTTGATATGGGGGGCCTCCAGTGAAGCCCCCCACATCACCAAAGGGCAGCACATTAAATTGGGTGCATATTCAGTCTCAGAGAGAGGCAACAGACACACAACAGGATATAATCAAAGACCATGGACATGATACAGGATATGGTCAGAGTGTAGGAAGGCTGTCTACTTTAGTTAGTAAGCAGTGGCTGACCCAGGCCATAGGAAGGAAGACAGTTCTGTCCAGGGGCGGACTGACCATTTGGAAACTCGGGCACTGCCCGAGGGCCCGGGGTCAGTAGGGGGCCCCATGAGATGCCCCTAGTACCTTTATCATAGGCAGTTCAAAGCAGAGTAGATCCTTCTTAAAACAGAACTGTTGACTTCTTCCACTCTGATGCCGAGTTTACAACTTGAGACTGATTTGCTTCATACCCCGTATGTGCCTTAACTGACCCAAGTGAGTTTAACTGCCATTCAGGGGCGGACTGACCATTTGGAAACTCGGGCACTGCCCGAGGGCCCGGGGTCAGTAGGGGGCCCCATGAGATGCCCCTGGTACCTTTATCATAGGCTTTTTTGAGTTTGGGCAAAGACACAGGGGCCCCATGATCCCCTATTGCCCGGGGGCCCCATGAGTTGTCAGTCCGCCCCTGGTTCTGTCTATTTTCTTTTGGGACCCAGCCTACTCACCCTTTGCTGTTAATAAAAGGGGGGAAGACTGGATACCTGGGGCTTTAGGCTTCTACTGCTTTTATCCTTGCTCTTTCTGGGAGTGGGGATTCACTGCCTCCAAGAAAGGATGTAGCATGGATCTACAGGGGAGAACTGCTGGGACCTGCAGTCCACTGGAAGGCACCAACTCAATGGAGATTGCCAAGCTATGGACTTTCACCAATTTTGGATTATCACCGTGAAAGGTATGTTTGGGCAGCCACATACCAGTGTAGATAGTTAGGGATGAAACAGCTTGAACTGTGTTGCACTGTTATGCTATCGAACTTCCAATAAAATAATTTAAACTTATTCTAAGCCTGGTCTAAAGTTACTAAAGGGGTTCATGAAAGTTAAATTGGCAGCAGGGGCGGACTGACAACTCATGGGCCCCCCGGGCAATAGGGGATCATGGGGTCCCTGTGTCCTTGCCCAAACTCAAAAAAGCCTATGAAAAAGGTAAAAGGGGCATCTCATGGGGCCCCCTACTGACCCTGGGTCCTCGGGCAGTGCCCGAGTTTCCAAATGGTCAGTCCGCCCCTGATTGGCAGTTAAACTCACTTGGGTCAGTTAAGGCACATACGGGGTATGAAGCAAATCAGTCTCAAGTTGTAAACTCGGCATCAGAGTGGAAGAAGTCAGCAGTTCTGTTTTAAGAAGGATCTACTCTGCTTTGAACTGCTGTAGTGGAGGACTTTTTGGTTCCTTTAAGCCCACTTCATCTCCACCTGTCTGTTTATACTTTCAGGAAAATGTTCAATAGTGAAATGAAGAGTAGTTGGTGTTCTTCATAAACGGCTAAAGCCTCTCTTGACTTGGAGTCTAAGACGTAACTGGTCTTTGCCAGGAACCTCAAAAGGAAGGGTTGGGTTTCACTGATACTCTGAACCTTGGCACCACTGCTGCCAGCTGATGAGGGAACACATAATCAAAGCTTCCTAATCTTTAAGCAAAATGGTAGTCTACAAACACAAAGAGGTCTTGGCAACATGTGTTTTGAGTTGCTATTGCAAACAAAAAGTTAAATTAGACAGCTAATCAGTGTGTAGGCAGGTGCAGTCTGTTTCTCCACTGTAGGTGGCACTCAATCAGAGCAGTACTGCACCTGGAAAGGAAGTCAAGAGAAACTTGGTTTCTCTATGGCTTCCTCAGCCCCCTGGAGCAGTGTTCTGGTTGGCTACGCCGCCGCATCCAGGTGACCTTGGTCAGCCTCTTTGGTCAAGTAGAATCTTTTTAAGTCCCTGCCGCTGGTTTTGGCATGCAGTTGAAAAGGCGTTAGTGTAGGGAGAGCTTGCTAGGGACAGCACTAGCGATAGGGGGAGGTTCCAGGGGGGTAGGAAAAGAGCAGGGCCTATGTCTGCACTTCCGCAAGCTTCCTCTTGGGTTGGACTGGCCATGCCGCCCTCCACCTCCCTTGGCAAGCACTTCTTTCAGCTTGGGCCTACCACTGACTCTCCGCTGTATTGGCTGTGAGTTCTTCGGTCGGGTGGCCTCCCCACCAGGCTGTTGTACTGTTTCGCAAGTTCTTCAATACATTGGTTTCTGCAACATAATCCTCTTTGTGGTTACTGCCACCGCACTTGACCCACAAGTGAACAAGTAATAGAATGCTAGTAATAGTGTGTTGAAAACAAGAGCTACAAGCCACAGGAACCTTTTGTTTTGACAGTAAAGAATTTGTATGTCCTATTTAACGGCATTGCACCCTACAACAAGTGCACACTCAAACAGTAGAGGACAAATACCCCTCACCCTAAAAGATGGCTCTCTTGGTGGCATATGTCCACTTTTGTTATCACTGTAGGCATGCACTGGCAAACTTCAGCATGCCGGTGACATACTGGATCATATCTAGGCTCAAGAAGTCCCAGGTTGCGAAGATGAGTCACGTTTATGTTTCTACAAAAGCAATAAACAAAATATGAATTCTATCTATCTATCATTATCTATCTATCTATCTATCTATCTATCTATCTATCTATCTATCTATCTATCTATCTATCTATTATCTATCTATCATTATCTATCTATCTATCTATCTATCTATCTATCTATCTATCTATCTATCTATCATTATCTATCTATCTATCTATCTATCTATCTATCTATCTATCTATCTATCAATCATTATCTATCTATCTATCTATCTATCTATCTATCTATCTATCTATCTATCTATCTATCTATCTATCTATCTATCCATCCATCCATCCATCCATCCATCCATCCATCCATCCATCCATCCATCTATCTATCTATCTATCTATCTATCTATCTATCTATCTATCTATCTGTCTATCTATCTCTTTGGCTCGCCTCGCTGCGATATTCATATGTGTTTAATTTGAGGACCAAGGGACGTATTTGTCCCATGTTTTTAATTGCGTGTATCATCTGATTAAGAACTTAAAACTCTTTTTTTTTTTTTTTGGTTTGAGTCAAAATATTAGTTTTAACTTATCAACAACAAATGGATCTAGCTTTTTGCCAATTCTTTCATGAAATGGCTTAGTTACAGCAACTGAAGTGTACGAACTTTAAAAACAAAAAAATTGATCCTTTTGGCGTCCCAAAATCTTTTACGGTCCTCAAAGGGTTAAATGTTTCAAAAGTGCTGCCACAATTTGGTTCTAGCAACTGTAAAGTATCAACACTCCAATCTGCACATGAAAAAAGCTAGACTCTCCTTGTTTTGGACAAAAGAGAACACCACAAATTTTCCTGTGCTTCCTTTTATGTGTAATACAGACACGGCTATCTATTTCACAATATGTAATTTTTCCAATCCTTCCGCTGCGGCCCATGGGGGTGTTGGGGAACACAGAGGTCAATCAATGATTCATGATCCTATTATGAAGCTATTTTTGTAAAGATTAAAGGATTTACTAGGAAAAAAAAAATCACGCAGTGGTCCTGATGGAAGGATTGTATATTGATATACTCAGTCTGGTCTGTCCTTCGAAGCAGCATTACATAAAAAGTATTATGGCAATTGTTTGGATATGAATGCATTTGGTGGATTAACAAATAATATTACTTATGACTAAATTTCAGTGCTTTAGAGGACAGTGAAGGTTGCACGTGTTCTTCAGAAGATTCTTTGCAAGTTCTAGACTATATTGCCAAAAGTATTGTTCCCACCCTCCAAATCATTAGATTCAGGTGTTCCAATCCCCTCCATGGCCACAGGTATATACAATCAAGCCCCTAGGCATGCAGACTGCTTCTACAAACATTGGTGAAAGAATGGGTCGCTCTCAGGAGCTCAGTGAATTCAAGTGTGGTACCGTGATAGGTGGTCATCTGTGCAATAAGTCCATCCGTGACATTTCCTTGTTACTAAATAATCCACGCTCAACTGTTAGTAGTATTATAAAAAAGTGGAAGTAACTGGGAACAACAGCAACTCGGCCCAAAGTGGTAGGCCATGTAAAATTACAAAGGTCAGCGCATGCTGAAGTTTATAGTATGCAGAAGTCACCAACTCTCTGCAGAGTCAATAGCTAAAGACCTCCAAACTTGGTGTGGCCTTCAGATGAGCCCAACAACAGTGCGTAGAGAGCATCATGGAATGGGTTTCCATGGCCGAGCAGCTGCATCCAAGCCTTACGTCACCAAGTGCAATGCAAAGCACCAGAAGCAGTAGTGTAAAGCACGCCGCCACTGGACTCTAGAGCAGTGGAGACATGTTCTCTGGAGTGCTGAATCATGCTTCTCTGTCTGACAATCCGATGGGCATGTCTGGGTTTGGCGGTTGCCAGGCGAACGGTACTTACCTTACTGCATTGTGCCAAGTGTAAAGTTTGGTGGAGGGGGGATTATGGTGTGGGGTTTTTTTTTCAGGGGTTGGGCTTGGCCCCTTAGTTCCATTGAAGGGAACTTTTAAGGCGTCAGCATACCAAGACATTTTGGACAATTTCATGCTCCCAACTTTGTGGGAAGAGTTTGGGGATGGTCCCTTCCTGTTCCAACATGACTGCGCACCAGTGCACAAAGCAAGGTCCATAAAGACATGGATGAACAAGTTTGGGGTGGGGGAACTTGGTTGGCCTACACAGAGTCCTGACCTCAACCCCATAGAACACCTTTGGGATGAATTTAGAGTGGAGACTGTGAGCCAGGCCTCCTCCCCCGACATCAGTGCCTGACCTGACAAATGTGCTTCTGGAAGAATGGTCCAACCTTCCCACAGACACCCTCCTAAACCTTGAGGACGGCCTTCCCAGAAGAGTTGAAGCTGTTATAGCTGCAAAGGGCGGGGCCAACTCAATATTGAACCCTACGGACTAAGACTGGGATGCTATTAAAATTCATGTGCGTGTAAAGGCAGGTGGTCCAATACTTTTAGCAATGCTGTGTTTTTAAGATTTATTATACAAACAGTATGGTTTGTAAATAATGAGTGATTTAACGTCCTACTCAAGCATAAACTTTTGGTTATGGATAGAGTTAGGAAGGTTTAAGGCTTTTGGTGGCTGTCTGTGTCTATTTGTGATTATTTACCCTTTAGGACTAGTGTCAGGACTAGTGATGGGCAAATGTGTGATGGTACAATTCATGTGCACATTCGGTGTATGCCTGCTAAAGTTAGCAACAAGTTTGCAAATTGCAAATGGTAATACAAACCCAATCAGAGTCCCGCTCACCGTCTGTTGGTTGCTAGGATGTCATTAGTTGGCTGATATCACTGACCAATATGGTCATGGCATCCCAATTTCTTACATTCAGCTGTTAGCTGGGGATTCTCCTAGCCAGCAGCTGAATGGGACCAGAATACCAGAATACCCGAAAGCTGGCTATCATCATTGACCAATTATGGCCATGGGTGTATTTGGTCAATGACATCAACCAGTATCCCTGGGACAGTTTTTATATTCAGCTGTTAGCTTATTGCATCTTTGGTTGCTACAGTAGCAGGGGCAGACTGACAACTCATGGGGCCCCCGCGCAATAGGGGATCATGGGGCCCCTGTGTCCTTGCCCAAACTCAAAAAAGCCTATGAAAAGGTACCAGGGGCATCTCATGGGGCCCCCTACTGACCCTGGGCCCTCGGACAGTGCCCGAGTTTCCAAATGGACAGTCCACCCCTGTACAGTAGAACACCAACAGCTGGCTAATGCCATTGACCAAGTATGGCCAGGTTCATATTTGATCAATGACAGTGGCCTGTATCCCTGGACACTTTTTTACATTCAGCTATTAGGTGTGGAATATCTTAGCTGGCAGCTGAATGGGGATGGAAATGCCTTGTTGGTTGCTAGAAGGCCAGTGGTTGCTAGCATCCTAGCAGCAGTCTTCAGGTTAGTCCGAGGATATCATTATTCCATCCATTTCTTCCTCAGTGGCAGCCTGGACCACCATTTAACCCAGGAGTCAATGACATCAGCCACTATCCTTGGGCCCGTTTTTATATTCAGCTGTTAGCTGAATGGGACCATGATTGCGTCGTTGGCTGATAGAATGCCCACAGCTGGCTGACGTCATTGACCAAGTAGGGTCATGGTCATATTTGATCAATGACACAGGACTCAGTCTTCGTGGGACTGAGATTACGCTCTGCAGTCATTTTTGCAGCAGTTGTTTTCACAATCCTGCACAATGTCCTTTTGTCTCTTTTGGACACTTGACCATGTCATCCGCGCTTATGTTTATCAGACGGCGTTTTCCCGGAAACTGTATAGGTGGTCATAATCGTTGATGCTGTACATTGCAACGCAGGAAAAACACAGCTCTGACATGACTCCATATTACTAGCAGCACACGCAGTGAATGACGAAAGTAAAGCTTCCCATCTGTTAGGTAGGTGTCTCATCATACAGTGGAAGCAAAAGAATGTTACATCAACGTGAAACATGTCATCACTTTCACACCTCATGTAGTGGATCTATTTTTTTTGTCTAACGCATATATATATATATATATATATATATATATATACACACACACGGTATACTTGGCTTTAATTAACACTGCTCAAAGGTCTTTCTAACAGTTCAGGCTTCCTGAATGAGACATCTGATGTATGACAAACATACAGACAGAAAATCGTTATAATGTCAAAAAAAGGTTTCAATCAGATATCAGGTGAACTATCCCAGCATGCTGATGGTAGTTTCGTATTTCACCTAGCTGTATAAACACATATAGGGATCAAAGGGAGAAAAAGTGGTACATAGGTAAACTCAGTGTATCCGGTAACAGATTACAATTCTATTACAAATGAATGTATTGATCGGTGGATTATAACAGTTGTCTGGTAGACTCTGCATCTGGACTATAACCAGGGACCACAAGAATTTAGATTTAAATGATTGGAACAATTCATGGATTGATCCATTCAGTTCTGGATAAAATCAAAAACCTCTCAAAATTACTGTCTTGTTCAAGAATACACAGAGATGGAAAAAAAAATTCGCTCAAACCACAAGGCCTACCAGGCTTTTTTTTTTGTTTGTTTTTTGTTTAAGCTGAACTCTGTGTGTGTGTTTATATATATATATATATATATATATATATATATATATATATATACACTGTATATATCCACTAGGGACACTGGATTCACTGGAGACATAGGAGAGCACAGGGGTCACTGGAGACACTGGGGGGCTAAAGGGTCACCAGAGACACTGGAGTGCACAGGGGTCACTGGAGACACAGGAGTGGACAGGCGTCATTGGAGACATTGGAGGGCTAAGGGGTCATTGGAGACATTGGAGGGCTAAGGGGATCACTAGAAACACAGGAGAGAACAAGGGTCACTGGAGACACAGGAGTGCACACAGGTCACTGGAAACACTGGAGGGCTAAGGGGTCACTGGAGACACTGGGGGGCATAGTAATCACTGGAGTGCACAGGGATCACTGCAGAGACTGGAAGGCATAGGAGTCACTGGAGACACAGGAGTGCACAGGGGTTACTTGAGACACTGGAGATCACAGGGGTCATTGGAGACACTGGAGTTCACAAGCGTCATTAGAGACACTGGAAGGCATAGGAGTCACTGGAGACACAGGCGTGCACAGGGGTCATTGGAAACACAGGAAGGAACAGGGGTCACTGGAAACACAGGAGAGCACATGGGACACTGGAGACACAGGAGTGCACAGAGGGCATTGGAGACACTAGAGGGCTAAGGGGTCATTGGAGACACTAGAGGGCATAGGGGGTCACTGGAGTCACAGGAGATTACAGGGGTCACTGGAGCGCACAAGGCAATTGAAGACACTGGAGGGCTAAGGGGTCACTGGAGACACAAGAGTCACTGGAGACACTGCAGTATACAGAAGTCACTGGAGACACTTGAGGGCACAGGGGTCATTGGAGACACATGAGAGCACAGGGATCACTGGAGACATTGGAGTGCACAGAGGTCACGGGTGACACTGGAGGGCATAGGGGTCACTGGAGACAGTGGAGGGCAAAGAGGTCATTGGGGTCACTGGAGTCACAGGAGATCACAGGGGCCATTGGAGACACTGGAGTTTCTGGAAACAAAGAGGTCACTGCAGACACAGGAGTACACAGAGGTCACTGGAGATATTGGAGAGCTACGGGGTCATTGGGGTCACTGGAGTCACAGGAGATCACAGGGGCCATTGGAGACACTGGAGTACACAGGAGTCATTGGAGACATTGGAGACACTGGAAGGCATAGGAGTCACTGGAAACACAAGAGTGCACAAGGATCATTGGAGACACAGGAGGGAACAGGGGTCACTGGAGACACAAGAGAGCACAGGGGTCACTGGAAACACTGGAGGGCTAAGGGGTCACTGGAGACACTGGGGGGCATAAGGGTCACTGGAGTGCACAGGGATCACTGCAGAGACTGAAGGCATAGGAGTCACTGGAGACACAGGAGTGCACAGGGGTCATTGGAGACACAGGAGGGAACAGGGGTCACTGGAGACACAGGAGAGCACAGGGGTCACTGGAGACACAGGAGTTCACAGGGGGCACTGGAGACACTAGAGGGCATAAGGGGTCACTGGAGTCATAAGAGAGCACAGGGTTCACTGGAGACATTGGAGTGCACAGAGGTCACGGGTGACACTAGAGGGCATTGGGGTCACTGGAGGGCAAAGAGGTCATTGGAGACACTGGAGTTTCTGGAAACAAAGAGGTCAACGGTGACACAGGAGCACACATGGGTCACTGAAGAGAAAGGAATCACTGGGGTCACTGAGGACACAGGGGTCACTGGAGTGACATCATCACCATGCAGTACAAATCCTGTGCAGACAGCAGAGCTGTGGGAGGGGCATGTAAAGCCCCATCTACTACAGGTGTCCTGCAAAAAACTAAAGAAGGGTGGATACAAGACCAGCCACCCTGCACAAGGGGAGAGAGCAGCAGTGAGCAGTCTTTATTACAGGAAACCAAAGTCTTACACTGGATATCTGCACAGATGTGGAAGAAATATACAAAGCACACCAAGATTCAGGAAGAATACAGGGGACAAAATGTTTTTAGACAATATTTGCTTATCCCAGAGCTCAGCCTTAACATGGATGACCTCCTTTAAAAAGACACTTTTTGATACATAGTGGAACTTTGTCAGTGTACTCCCTTTCTATGTGACCTGATCACCCCCAAAGAGTTGTCCTATTTTGTTGGAGTTGTATTGATGACTAAAGTGTTTCATTAATCATCTCTTCAAAGGCTGCTTAAAATTCCTTCATGTCCTGATGGAGTTGCAGCCACCTCTGCGTTCCTCTTCCATATCACAGCTGTGAATCACTGCAGATGAAATAATATTCCCCTGAACTCACTTAGTGCGGATTAAGTGGTAGGTGAATTTCATAAAAGAGCCAGTTAATTACAACAACACGTATCTAATTAACAGTCGAAATCCTGCAGTCAGCGTGCTAATGAGTCAAGATAACACCAAAGCAATTAAAAAACCCAACCGGGCTGGCTGGGGGGAAGAATATTTCATCGGGGGTCTATTTATTAACATCTTTCAGTCTGAACAACAAGAATACTCTTTATTAAACCTCTCAGTGGCCTTTGCTTACTCTTCTGTTCTGGGGGAGCTCTTAAATGACACAAATGACAGCAATTAAAGCTGAACTCTGGGCAGAAAAACTTTCAACAACATACATTCTTCAGTAGCCATAAAGGTTATAAATCCACTATGAGTGCACCAAATACCTTTCCAAACCCAGATATTACCTTTTAAAAATAGGGATGACATCATCACTGTGCTGGTCAAAGCCTGTGCAGAGAGCAGAGCTGTAGGAGGGACCCAGCAGGCTCCACCTTTACAGGCTGCCTGCAGAAAACTATAAGGGGGCGGAGACAAGACCAGTCACCCTGCACAAGGAGAGAGAGCAGCAGTGAGTGGTCTTTATTACAGGAAGGAAATGTGTCTCACTGGATTACTGCACAGATCTGGAAGGAATACACAAAACACAGCAAGATTCAAGGAAAAACACACATGAATCTTGTATTTAGACAATATTTACTTATCCTGGAGTTCAGCTCTGAGTAAATATTTCTCAAATGAAGCTGTATTTGTGGGGAATATTATTTTGAAGTAACAAGGAAAATAGTCAGTGATTGGCCGGATAATGTTTGGCTTGTTTCAGCCTCAAACATCATTCTGCTGATATTTCTTCATCAGTATTTGATTTATGTTACAAGGGTGCAAACAGAAGTCGTGTATGGTTTGAGGAAGCAGTTTCTCTTCTTCCTTCATCTGTGCTTCCCTTCCTTTCTTTCTTCCTTTTCCTCACCCTTCTTTCCTTTCTTTCTTCAGCCATTATTTCTTGCTCCCCCATCCTTTTCCTTCCTCCATTACTTCCTCACGTTCTCTCCTCCCTTTGTTCTCCTTCTTCCCTTTCTACCTCTCCCTCCTCCCTTCTCTCATTTTTCTCCCTTTCATCCTTACCCTTTACCTTTCTTTCCATACTTCCTCCCATTCTTCCCTTCTTTCTTCTTCCTCCTCTTCTTCCTGACCTTCTTTCCTTCTCTTCCCTTCCTTTCTCCCCCTTCTCTCTTCTTTCCTCTTCCTCCCTTTCTTCCTCCTCCTCTTCCCTTCATTCTTATTCTGCCCTTTTTCCCCCCGACCATTCTTTCCTTCTCCCTCTATTCTGCCCTTCTTTCATCTTTTTCCCTCCGCTCTCTTCCCTTCTTTCATCTTGTTCCCTTACTTCCTCTACATCTTCCCTTCCCTTCTTTCATCATCCTGCTCTTATTCCTCCCCATCTTTCCTTCTTACCTCTTCTTCGATTTTCTTACTTCCCCCTTACCTTATTTCCTCTTCTATCTGTTCTTCCTCCCCCTCTTCTCTCTTTTTCCCTTTTAACCTTCCCATCTTCCCTTCTTTCCTCTTTCTTCCTTTTTTTCTCCTCCTCCTTCCTTCCTTCATTTTCTTCCCTTTCTTCCTCCTCCTCTTCCCTTCATTTATCTTCCTCACTTTCATATCTTCCTCTTCCTTTTTTCTATTCCTCTTTTTCTACTTCACCATTTTTCCTTTTTTCCTATTCCTCTCTTTACTCCCCCCCCCTTTCTCTTCTATCCTTTTTTTCCCTTACTTCCTCCCCCTCCTTGCTTCTTTCCTATTTCACCCTTTTTTCCTTCTTTCATCTTTTTTCCTCCGCCTCTTCCCTTCTTTCGAATTCCTCCTTTTTTTCTCCCCACCTTCTCTTCTTTCCTTGTCCTGCTCTTATTCCTCTCCATATTTCCTTATTTTCTTCTTCTCTTTCTTCTTCTCCATCTTCCCTTCATTTATTTTCCTCTCTTTCTTCCTCCCCCGCCTTCCTTATTTCTTCTTCCTCTTTCTCCTCCTCTTCCACTTCCATTCTTTCCTATTCCTCCCTATTCCTCCCTTTTTTCTTCCCTGCTTTTCCAACTTTCTTTTTCCTCCCTTCCTTCCCCCTCCACCCTTCTTTCCTCCTCCTTCCCCTGTTCCCATCTTTCATCCTCTTCCCCCTTCCCCCTCCCCCCTCTTCCCTTCTTTCCTCTTCCTGTTCTTAATCCTCCCCATCTTTCCTTCTTTCTATTTCTACCCTTTCTTCATCCCTCTCTTTCCTTCTTACATCTTCTTCCCTTTTGTCTCCCTCTCTTCCTTTCTTCCTTCTTCTCACCTTTCCCCCTTCTTTCCCTTCTCCACCCTTCATCTTTCCTCTATCTACCCATCCCTCCTTCTTGGTGTCAAGCATGAGACAAGTATCTTTAACATGAAATGACAATACTTCATATATCACTCTGTATCCGAAGAATGGAATGGAAGGCTTCCTTCTCACAGCTCTGGTTTTAGCAGGCTTGTAGAGGGAACTTTCACCTTCATGGATGCAGTAAGTGAATGCTAAATATGTTATTTATCCTTGAAAAGGAGACATTGGCGGTAGTTGGACATATGACTGTTCCAGGAACTTTGCTGATCACAAATTTTTTTCCTTTAATAAATGCATGAGAAAAGAATTGTGTCAATGTATTTAAATACTTATACTGAGGTTCACAAGAGCCTTGCCACCTTCATCTCGATCTAATGACAGGTAATTACAGTCTTGCTGATGCTATCTCCTTCCCATATAGAGATACTCTGCCATTTCCATTCGCCCCTTTTCAAAATATTTTTTTAATCTTTTTTTGCCTTCTGTACTTCATCAACTAATTTAATTGCTCTTATCAAGCAAAAGAACAACCCAGCATACATGGTACATACCGAGTGTAGCAGAGCCATCTTAAATCATGAACATCTTGCTATGATAATGAGCTTCTGCAGTGTCCCCTTCAATGAGTTTATGACCAGTTTAGGAAAGTTAGGAATTCAAATGAAGCCCTAAAGTGTTGTCTCCTGACAGCTTTCCCAATCTGAGGATGAACATCTTGGCACAGTTGATTACCCATTCAGCTACCACATCTGACTCCTGCTAGATCCAAGGGACATTAGATGTGTTGCTGGTGACATCCTTACCCCAGAACTAGAACCTCTTCCAGTTTAGCAACAGCAGGACTCGTTGCTGAATGTAGGCCATAGCTTTAAAAGGCAACTGGAACTGTGACAGATGTTCTTAAAACTTTGTAACATCTGCATTGTTAGGTGTAGACATATGTGGCCAAGCAATGGAGCTGATTTCCCTTGGATCAGTTAAGTCACACACTGATCTGACCTGCATGGACATGTGTGACCAAGCCACTGATCAGATCCCACAGAGACCTATGTGATTAAGTCACTGATATGGTCCTGCATTGACCTATGTGGTCAAACCTCTGATTTGGTTCTGCATGGGCCTATTTTGCCAAGCCATGAATCCAAACCCTGATATGATTTCTCTGGCTTTCACCCTGTATATTTTCATAGCTGAAACAATTTTAATCATGTAGATGGATCCTTGGCTTTGAAAGGTAACATGTACTGTGACAGGCCCCCTTAAAACTTTTGAAGATTTCCTGCACTGTTAAGCATAGACATACAGTGGGGATCGAAAGTTTGGGCACCCCAGCTAAAAACTTGTATTAATGTGCATAAAGAAGCCAAGGAAAGATGGAAAAATCTCCAAAAGGCATCAAATTACAGATTAGACATTCTTATAATATGTCAACAAAAGTTAGATTTTATTTCCATCATTTACACTTTCAAAATAACAGAAAACAAAAAAATGGCGTCTGCAAAAGTTTGGGCACCCTGCAGAATTTATAGCATGCACTGCCCCCTTTGCAAAGCTGAGACCTGCCAGTGTCATGGATTGTTCTCAATCATCGTCTGGGAAGACCAGGTGATGTCAATCTCAAAGGTTTTAAATGCCCAGATTCATCTGACCTTGCCCCAACAATCAGCACCATGGGTTCTTCTAAGCAGTTGTCTAGAAAACTGAAACTGAAAATAGTTGACGCTCACAAAGCTGGAGAAGGCTATAAGAAGATAGCAAAGCGTTTTCAGATGTCAATATCCTCTGTTCGGAATGTAATTAAGAAATGGCAGTCATCAGGAACAGTGGAAGTTAAAGCAAGATCTGGAAGACCAAGAAAAATATCAGACAGAACAGCTCGCAGGATTGTGAGAAAAACAATTCAAAACCCACGTTTGACTGCACGATCCCTCCAGAAAGATCTGGCAGACACTGGAGTTGTGGTACACTATTCCACTATAAAGAGATACTTGTACAAATATGGTCTTCACGGAAGAGTCATCAGAAGAAAACCTCTTCTACGTCCTCACCACAAAAATCATCGTTTGAACTTTGCAAATGAATATATAGACAAGCCTGATGCATTTTGGAAACAAGTTCTGTGGACCGATGAGGTTAAAATTGAACTTTTTGGCCGGAATGAGCAAAGGTATGTTTGGAGAAGAAGGGGCACAGAATTTAATGAAAAGAACCTCTGTCCAACTGTTAAGCATGGGGTTGGATCAATCATGCTTTGGGGTTGTGTTGCAGCCAGTGGCACAGGGAACATCTCACGAGTAGAAGGAAAAATGGATTCAATAAAATTTCAGCAAATTTTGGATGGTAACTTGATGCCATCTGTGAAAAAGCTGAAGAGAGGATGGCTTCTACAAATGGATAATGATCCTACACAACCCTCGAAATCCACGGGGGATTACATCAAGAGGCGTAAACTGAAGGTTTTGCCATGGCCTTCACAATCTCCTGACCTCAACATAATTGAAAATCTATGGATAGACCTTAAAAGAGCAGTGCGTGACAGACAGGCCAGGAATCTCAAAGAACTAGAAGACTTTTGTAAGGAAGAATGGGCAAAGATACCTCAAACAAGAATTGAAAGACTCTTGGCTGGCTACAAAAGGTGTTTACAAGCTGTGATACTTGCCAAAGGGGGCAGTACAAGATATTATCTCTGCAGGGCGCCCAAACTTTTGCAGACGCCATTTTTTTGTTTTCTGTTATTTTGAAAGTGTAAATGATGGAAATAAAATCTAACTTTTGTTGACATATTATAAGAATGTCTAATCTGTAATTTGATGCCTTTTGGAGATTTTTCCATCTTTCCTTGGCTTCTTTATGCACATTAATACAAATTTTTAGCTGGAATGCCCAAACTTTCGATCCCCACTGTGTGTGGCCGAGCCCTAAAATCTATCATCCTTGGATTTATGTGGTCAAGCCACAGATCTCCTTGCATATGGACATATACTGCCACATGACCAAGCCTTAAATCAGATCCCCCATTGACCTATGTGTCCAAGAAACAGATTTGATCCAGCATAGGTATCTGACAGATAGTGTGAACCTATGTGGCCAACCCCTGGAACAGGTCTTGCATTATTCTTTGCAGTCCAGCCACCTATCCCATTACATATGGACCTATGTGGCCAAGCCTGAGATCTGATCCTGCATATACGTATGTGGCCATGCCTTGGATGTGACTTTGCATGGACATATGTGGCCAAGACACAGATTAAATCCTGCATAGATATATATAGTCAAGTCTTAGCTCCAATCCCGTATAGAAATATATGTCCAAGCCTTGGATCTAATCCTGCATAGACCTATATAACCAAGCCTTGGATGTGATCTTATATGGACCTATGGGGCCAAGACACAGATCTGATTCTGTATGGAACTAAGTAGACAAGCCTTGACTCCTTTGGACCCCATAGATCTAGGTGGTCAAGCCTGAGATCTGATCCTGCATATACGTATGTGGCCATGCCTTGGATGTGACCTCGCATGGACATATGTGGCCAAGACACAGATCAAATACTGCATGGATATATATAGTCAAGTCTTGGCTCCAATCCCGTATTGAAATATATGTCCAAGCCTTGGATCTAATCCTGCATAGAACTATATAACCAAGTCTTGGATGTGATCTTACATGGACCTATGGGGCCAAGACACAGATCTGATTCTGTATGGAACTAAGCAGACAAGCCTTGGCTCCTTTGGACCCCATAGACCTAGGTGGTCAAGCCTTTGCTCCAATTCAATTCTGCATGGACCTATATGTCGAAGTTTGGATCTAATCCTTCATAGACCTCTAAGGCCAAGCCATGGATGTGATCTTCCATGGACCCATGGCGCCAAGACGCAGATCTGAACCTGAATGGACGTATGTAGTCAAATCTTGGCTCCTCTGAACCCCATAGATTTAGGGGGTGAAACCTTTGCTCCAATTCAATTTCCGCATGGACCTATGTAGCCAAACCTCAGATCTGATCCTGCATGGACCTACGTAGTCAAGAAGCAGATCTGAACCTGAATGGACGTATGTAGTCAAGCCTTGGCTCCTCTGAACCCCATAGATTTAGGGGGTGAAACCTTTGCTCCAATTCAATTCCACATGGACCTATGTAGCCAAACCTCAGATCTGATCCTGCATGGACCTGCGTAGTCAAGCTTCTGCTTCGATCCCACGTGGCCCTATGTGACCAAGCCACCCACCCCAGCCCTCATACAATTTCACCAACTTGCCCTCTGGATATTTTCATAGATAAAACTATTTTCTTCCTCCATGACTCCTCACTTTCTCAGCAACAGATGTAGCCGAACACCAGAGGAGAGCTACTGAATATTTCTCGGCTAATGTAAAATAAATGTATTTTGGAAATTGCCGTGCAGTCCTCACTATTTTCCATTCTCCTCTCTTTTAGGAAATTACTGAAGTGTAGCAAGCCTGTGATAGTCTAATGCTGTATTTCTGCATGTGGAAAATTGCTTTCACCCTAACTGCCTCCAACAGGTGGAAGGAAAGTCTTATAGAGGAGCTGACGCTCAGGGCTTACTTATTAATGTGGTGCAAGGAATTGCCACGTGTAATCACCCAGAGCAACCAATCAGTGTCAGCTATTATCAGCCATTATGCAAAGCGTGTCGATCCACAGCAACCAAAAAAAATAAAAAATTAACCCCTTCCCACCAACCCTATGCATGTATGTGACAGCGAGGAAGTTAGCCGTATCTAGTGCTGCTGTATACAGTGCATTCATAAAGTATTCAGACCTCCTTCACTTTTTTCAATGTTGTTATGTTGTAGCCTGATACTACACTTGCATAAATTCATTTTTTTTCTCATTACTCTACACTCCCCATCCCATAATGACAGTGAAAACAGAATTTTAGAAATGTTTGTGAATTTAATAAAAAGAAGAAAACTGATATAACACGTACTTGAATATTCAGACCCTTTTTTCAGTACTTTGAAGCCCCTTTGTTGGCAATTACAGCCTCAAGTCTTTTTGGGTATGACGCCACAAGCTTTGCAGATCCGGATTGGGGGGATTTTCTACCATTTTTCTTTGCTCTGTCAGGTTGGAGGGGGACAGTCGGTCAGCCATTTTCAGGACTCACCAGTGATGTTCGATGGGGTTCAAGTCAGGGCATTGGCTGGGCCACTCTAGGATATTCACAGAGTTGTCCCTAAGCCACTCCTGTGTTGTTCTGGCTGTGTGCTTAGGATCGTCGTCATGTTGGAAGGTGAACCTTTGGCCCAGTCTGAGGTCCTGAGTGCTGTGGAACAGAATATCTCGAGGATATCTTTGTACTTATCCAGTGATGTTCGATGGGGTTCAAGTCAGGGCATTGGCTGGGCCACTCTAGGATATTCACAGAGTTGTCCCTAAGCCACTCCTGTGTTGTTCTGGCTGTGTGCTTAGGATCGTCGTCATGTTGGAAGGTGAACCTTTGGCCCAGTCTGAGGTCCTGAGTGCTGTAGAACAGAATATCTCGAGGATATCTTTGTACTTTGTTCCATTCAGCTTTCCCTCAACCGTGAATAGTCTCCCAATCCCTGCTGCTGAATAACACCCCCACAGTATGATGCTGCCACCAGCATGCTTCACTGTTGGGATGGTATTGTGCAGGTGATGAGCGTCACCTGGTTTCTTCCAGACATCAAGTTTATAATTGAGGTCAAACAGTTATTATTATTATTACTACAAGTTTATATAGCGCCAAAGGGTTTGCTCAGCGCTGTACAATAGGGGGGACAATACATGGCACAGTACAACAACAACAAACAACGTACAAGGGGTAAGAGGGCCCTACTCTTACGAGCTTACAATCTAGGAGGGTTCAGTTCATTCATGGTTTCATCAGGCCAGAGAATCTTGTTCCTCACAGACTGAGAGTTCTTCAGGTGCTTTTTTGCAAACACCAAGCAGGCTTTTGCCTGTTTTGCACCGAGGAGATGCTTCCACTTACCCACTCTTCCATAAAGCCAAGATTGGTCTGGCCCCGATCATGTGATCATTGTGACAGCCAATAACAGTGATCACACGACCGAGAAGTCCATTAAATGTGCCCTGCGTTAAGATTTATTAAAGGGCTGGCGGGGAGGGATTAACATATATGTAGACTCTAACAATGAGCTTCTCTTTTTGGACCCTTTTTAGCTGTTAAATATGCTATGGAAAGTGGACACTTATAGAAGGACATCAGAGTGATTTGGGATTTATTTGAATTTATACAGATATAATAGATGGTATACTAAGAAGTTACGCTTTGAACTATTGCGCTTCACTTTAAATACAAGCCATTTTTAAACCTTTAGTCCT
>NW_028317891.1:3885000-4027500 GCF_062004578.1 Staurois parvus
AAAAGGTAGCAGGGGCATCTCATGGGGCCCCCTACTGACCCCGAGCCCTCGGGTAGTGCCCGAGTTTCCAAATGGTCAGTCCGCCCCTGGCCCTGGGTCAGTAGGGGGCCCCATGAGATGCCCCTGGTACTTTTTTCATAGGCTTTTTTGAGTTTGGGCAAGGACATAGGGGCCCCATGAGTTGTCATTCCACCCCTGTATCCATCTATTTATCTATCTATCTATCTATCTATCTATCTATCTATCTATCTATCTATCTGTCTGTCTATTATTATTATTATACAGTATTTATATAGCGCCTAAAGGTTTGCTCAGCACTGTACATTATAGTGGGGGGACTGTACATGGGACAATACAGTAACAAAACAATACACGAGGGGTTCGAGGGCCCTGCTCTTTCGATCTTACAATCTAGGAGGGAGGGGATAGTAGTACAGGAGGAAGTGGCTGTGGGGGATGGAGTGGTAGGAGGAGTGGAGGTGTCAGGAATGGACTTGCCAATGGTGGTGGGACTCACCTGCCTTGTGGGCTGCAGTACCAGGGCTGGCCAGCGGGTGCTCTCAGCAACCAGAAGCTCACTCCTGCAGTCGGCAATCACCTGAGGCTGATTGCAGGAGGTGTATTTAAGGAATGGCCAGACCTGCAGTCAGTGCCTTGGTGTATGTTTCCCATGAGCCCCTGTACCTGCATCCTGTCTGCTTCCTGCCTGATTCCTGATTCTGCTTGATCCTGACCCTGAATGAACTCCGCTTGTCCTGACTTCAGCTATTCCTGACCATTCTCCAGCCTGCTCCTTTGGTACCTTGTCTGCCTGATTGTTCCTGACCCGGCCCGTCTGACTACGCTCTGCCTACTCCTTTGTGTCTTGTCTGCCCGATGATTTCTGACCCGGCCCGTCTGACCACTCCACCTCACCAGCCCTGACTGCTCTTATCTGTGTACATTCCGTTATCAGTTGGAGGTTTCGTTTTGTTATATTGTGCGTTTATATTTGTGTATAACCCTTAATAAATTATATTGTTACACCATACTTGAGCCTGCGTTTCCCTGTGTCAGTTCAGGAATCTCTGGTCTTACCGGGAGCCCTGACAGGAGGAGATCGGCTGTTAGGTGAGGGTGGGGTAGGCTTCCCTGAAGAGATGAGTTTTCAGGGTGTGCCTGAAGGTGAGGAGGGTAGGTGACAGTCTGATGGATTGGGGTAGAGAGTTCCAGAGGATGGGGGAAGTCCTGAAAAAGTCATGCAGTCGGGCGTGGGAGGAGGAGACCAGGGAGCTAGAGAGTAGGAGGTCTTGTGAGGATCGAAGAGTACAGGTTGGGTGGTATTTGGGTATCAGGTCGGTGAGGTAGTTTGTTATGTTGGCAGTGTTATGAATGGCTTTGTATGTCAGTGTTAGAAGTTTGAATTTAATGCGTTGGGCAATCGGAAGCCAGTGGAGGGAATGACAGAGGGGGGTGGAGCCCAGTGGAGGGAATGACAGATGGGGTGGCAGAAGTGGAGCAGTTGGTAAGGTGGATGAGTCTGGCCGCTGAGTTCAGGGTTGACTGAAGTGGGGATAGCCTGTGTTGGGGTAGGCCGGTGAGGAGGGAGTTGCAGTAGTCCAGACGTGAGATAATAAGGGAGTGAACGAGTAGTTTAGTAGTGTATGTATCTTGGAGATGTTGCGGAGGTGGAGCCTGCATGAATTTGCCAGCGATTGGACATGGGGTTGGAAGGATAGGTTTGAGTCTAGGGTGACACCTAGGAGTTTGGCTTGAAGGGTGGGACTGATGGTGGCGTTGTTGGTCGTGATGGAGAGGATGGGGGGGCGGGGGCTGGGGGGAAAACTAGGCGCTCGGTTTTGGAAAGGTTCAATTTGAGGAAATGGAGCGACATCCAGTCTGATATGTCGTTCAGCAGGTGCGTGATATGGGCGTAGACTGAGGGGGTGAGGTGAGTGGTGGAGAGGTAAATTAGCGTGTCATCAGGGCCCGAGGACAGAGTCTTGGGGGACGCCAACAGAGAAGGGGAGAGAGGGGGAGGTGGCAGCATTATAGGTAATGCTGAAGGAGCGTTGGAATAGATAGGAGGAAACCAGGAGAGAGCGGAGTCTCTGATGCCAAGGGAGTGTAGTTTATTAAGGAGGAGGGGGTGGTCAACTGTGTCGAAGGCCGCGGAGAGGTCAAGGAGTAGGAGGACTGAGTAGTGGCCATTAGCTTTGGCATTTAGCAGGTTGTTAGTGATTTTGAGTAGGGCGGTTTCGGTGGAGTGTAGGGGACGGAGGCCAGACTGTAGACGATCGAGGAGGTTGTTGTCAGTGAGGTGGGAGCTCAGGCGATTGTAGACTAAACGCTCAAGGAGCTTGAATGTGAATGGCAGCAGGGAGATGGATCTAAGGTTGTTCAGGTCTGTGGGGTCCAGGGAGGGTTTTTTGAGTATGGGGATGATGTGCACATGCTTTAGGGGGGAGGGGAATGCGCCAGTGGAGAGGGAGAGATTGAAGATGTGAGTGAGGGAATGTAGGATGGAGGAGGAGGGTGACCGGAGGAGTTGTGTGGGGACAGGGTCAAGGGGGCAGGTGGTGAGGCGGGCTTCTGAGAAGACCTTAGTGACCTCCTCAGTGGTAGCAGGGCTGAAGGAGCGGAGTGTTGGGGAGGTTATACTGTGCGGAACATTAGGTGTGGTGGGGGCAGGGCGGTTGCGAGGTCAGAGGAGGGGAGAGTTGATGGGGTAATGGTGGGAGGGAGGCTAGGTGGGGTGGTAGATTGAGTATTGGCAATGTCCTTAGATAGATAGAATCTATCTATCTATCTATCTATCTATCTATCTATCTATCTATCCATCCATCCATCCCCCTCTCTCTATCTATCTATCTATCTATCTATCTATCTATCTATCTATCTATCTATCTTCTAAAGAGAGAAGGCAGAATTATGTATGAGATTCTATCCAGATATATCACTCACATTCAAGTCCACCTAATCTATCCAATTTCTATAAATCAGTCTAATATATATCTATCCATATTCATCTTCGTCTGTCCGTCCGTCCGTCCATCTCTCTATCTATCTATCTATCTATCTATCTATCTATCTATCTATCTATCTATCTATCTATCTATCTATCATTATATTATGGAGATCCAGTTTAGGTCTTATCCTGACCAGGGGTGGACTGACAACTCATGGGGCCCCCGGGCAATAGGGGATCATGGGGCCCCTGTGTCCTTGCCCAAACTCAAAAAAGCCTATGAAAAAGGTACTAGGGGCATCTCATGGGGCCCCCTACTGACCCTGGGCCCTCGGGCAGTGCCCGAGTTTCCAAATGGTCAGTCCGCCCCTGATCCTGACACATTGAAGTAAAGGTCAGCTTACAATCTACAATCTAACTATACAATCTTCTTTAGTCCTACCAATAATTAGGGCCTGCCTAACTGGATACGCAGGCAATATATTGTGTACCTAGTTTGGTAAATCTAAGGGAGATTGTACAATCAGATTGTAACATGTATGGTGAGCTCACACTGCAGATTATTAGTATAAAGAAAAAGTGGCAGTTATTTTCAGCTGAGTTCAATAAAACCTACAAAAATGACAGTCACATGACTGGAAATGAAGATTCTTATCCTTTTATAAACTTTGTGATTTGGACTGATTGTTGGTCTCATTGTACTGTCCTGGCCGACCTGATCTATGTGCTGGGTGAAGAATGTCATCCGCTTGTAATTTGGGAACAAGTTCTGATCCAATGTTGTCTTCTTTTATCCTCTGTGGTGCAGTACAGCCAGATATCTGGGGAAGATTTGAGCCGGAGAAAAGCTCCTTGTCTTTCCCGGTTGCTGTCACACTCCGCTCATCTTCCCGGCATTATGCACATACATTTGGATTTTATTTGTCTGGGAAGAGCGCAAAACCCTCAGCTTCTGTTTTACCCAGTTTGTCATAAGCAACTTAAACTGTAAAGAGAATATAGAGCATCTGTCGGATTTTCTCCATCGTCTTCAGCCAAGCCGCCATGTGATGTTTCCAGGGAATTAGTTTCCTCTGCTGCCAGGATGTTGATACTGTCTGCCATTCCCATATTTAATGTTTATGGAGTGCAACAATATATATTTAGGGACCATCAAGAAGAACCTTGGGGGCCCTGCAAAACCAATCCATGGGTGGCAAGCCTTATCCAGGAAATAATGTGACAATGTTGAGTTTATAACAATGTAACCATGTTGAATATTATACATTGTAGCAAGATTGTCCCCATTCACACATGAGCATTTTCAGGTCTGAGCACTTTTGTTTTAGCCAATGAAAAGCTAGTCCCTAGGAAAAGGAGAGGCAATAAATTACACGCGTGCAAGATGTATCTTTCAAGTATTTTAGGTATTCCCATTGAAGTCTACAGGAGCCAAAAATGTGCAACTCAAGACGCTCATGTACAGTAATATATATATATATATATATATATATATATATATATATATATGGATATATCAGGGGCGGACTGACCATTTGGAAACTTGGGCACTGCCCGAGGGCCCGGGGTCAGTAGGGGGTCTTATGAGATGCCCCTGGTACCTTTTTCATAGGCTTTTTTGAGTTTGGGCAAGGACACAGGGGCCCCATGATCCCAATAACTCAAAAAAAGGTTTAGCTGAGGGGATTGCAGTTACAAGTGAGCGGTTCCTGCGTGTTTAGGAATGGGACTGCAACAGAAAATGGATATGCTGTGGGTATGGGGGCAGAGGTAACATTGTCTTGGAGACTGGGAGTAATATGCTGTTAAGTATGCATTCATTTTCTTTTTTCTGGATTTTCTTCCTTTATATTCACTTGGTGACCCTAAAAATACCATACACCCAGGAGCGGACTGACCATTTGGAAACTCGGGCAGTAGGGGGTCCCATGAGATGCCCCTGGTACCTTTTTCATAGGCTTTTTGGAGTTTGGGCAAGGACACAGGGGCCCCATGATCCCCTATTTCCCGGGGGCCCCATGAGTTGTCAGTCCGCCCCTGGTTTATATATATATATATATATACATACAGTGAAGGAAATAAGTATTTGATCCCCTGCTGATGTTGAATGTTCGCCCACTCACAAAGAAATGATCGGCCTACAAATCGAATGTTCAGTGTATTGTAACACTGAGAGACAGAATAGCACCAAAAAATTCAGCAGAAACGCATGTCTAACAAATGATGACTGATTTGCATGTTCATGAGGGAAATAAGTATTTGATCCCCTATCATTCAGCAGGATTTCTGGCTCCCAGGTGTCTTTCATACAGGTAACAAGCTGAGATTAGAAGCAGTTTCTGCTTGAGAATCTTTTGGCAAGACTTGAAAATTGCTGTTCCCAGACGCTCTCCATCCAATCTGACAGGGCTTGAGCTATTCTGCAAAGAAGAATGGGCAGAAATGTCCCTCTCTAGATGTGCAAAGCTGGGAGAGACATCCCCAAAAAGACTTGCATTTGGAATGGCAGCGAAAGGTGGATCTACAAAGTATTGACTCCGGGGGGCTGAATACAAATGCCGCCACACTTTTCACAGATTTATTTGTAAAAAATTTCCAAAACCATTTATCATTTTCCTTCCACTTCACAATTATGTGTCACTTTGTGTTGGTTTATCACATGTATTCCCAATAAAATACATTTACGTTTTTGGTTGTAACATGACAAAATGTGGAACATTTCAAGGGGTATGAACACTTTTTTAAGGCACTCTATATATATATAATATTATGTGAAAAACTAAACAGTCATACAGTGTTCATAAACTAAATGATCTCTAGTGAAAATCAGACTGGACGTGTCCCACATGCCGTGATGAGATCAGAAGACGGAGTGGATGGTGTCACATTGGCTATCTTTGGAAGTCTTCTGATCTCATCATGGCATGTGGGACACGTCCAGTCTGATTTTCACTATAGATCATTTAGTTTATGAATACTGTATGATTATTTAGTTTTTCACATATTATCCTCACTGGCCGACCTCATCGCAGGCTATCCCCACTCCAGTCCATCATGAACGCTACTGCAAAACTCATTCACCTTATTAACCGTTCTGTATCAGCCACCCCTCTCTGCCAATCCCTCCACTGACCTCCACTCAAGGTCCTCCACCCCTCTCTGCCAATCCCTCCACTGGCCTCCACTCAAGGTCCTCCACCCCTCTCTGCCAATCCCTCCACTGACCTCCACTCAAGGTCCTCCACCCCTCTCTGCCAATCCCTCCACTGGCCTTCACTCAGTGTCCTCCATCCCTCTCTGCCAATCCCTCCACTGGTCTCCACTCAGTGTCCTCCACCCCTCTCTGCCAATCCCTCCACTGGCCTCCACTCAGTGTCCTCCATCCCTCTCTGCCAATCCCTCCACTGGTCTCCACTCAGTGTCCTCCACCCCTCTCTGCCAATCACTCCACTGGTCTCCACTCAGTGTCCTCCACCCCTCTCTGCCAATCCCTCCACTGGCCTCCATTCAGTGCCCTCCACCCCTCTCTGCCAATCCCTCCACTGGTCTACACTCAGTGTCCTCCATCCCTCTCTGCCAATCCCTCCACTGGCCTCCACTCAGTGTCCTCCACCCCTCTCTGCCAATCCCTCCACTGGTCTCCACTCAGTGTCCTCCACCCCTCTCTGCCAATCCCTCCACTGGCTCCCAATTACCCAATGAATAAAACTCAAAACACTAAGGCTACGTTCACACTAGCATTGTGTGCAGGCAGCAGAAAGGCGTTTGGGAAGTGTTTTTACCGCTTCCCAAACGCCTCGGACAATTCTGCACATTGCAGCACATGGGAGCGTTAGCATCGCAGCAAAACGGCCTGGCCAGCGTTTGCGGTGCGGTTGCGACGCGGTTGCGGGGCGTTTGCGGAGCAGTAACACCATTCAAACTTCATTATAGGCGTTTGTGGGGCGTTTTTAACGCTCGGCAAACGCCTAGCAACCGCCGCTGAACCGCGCATGCGGCGTTTGCAAAGCGTTAAAAACGCTCCGCAAACGCCGGACCAACGCTTGCCAAACGCTATAGGGGTGTTTGGCAAGAGTTGGTAAAACAGTCAAGTGTGAACGAGCCCTAAGGCTGACGTATAAAGCCATTCATAACTCCGCCCCAAATTACATCACCGATCTTGTCTCTAAATATCACCCAAACCGTACTCTCCGCTCCTCGCAAGACCTCCTACTCTCTAGCTCCCTTGTCTCCTCCTCCCATGCCCATCTCCAGGATTTCTCAAGGGCTTCACCCATCCTCTGGAACTCCCTACCCCAATCTATCAGGCTATCACCTACTCACTTTTAGGCGCACTCTGAATATCCATCTCTTCAGGGAAGCCTACCCCGACTCCAGCTAATACTGGAATCCTCTACTCTTCCTACCACTCCATCCCCCACAGTTAATTACCTCTTGTACCACTATCCCCTCCCTCCTAGATTGTAAGCTCCAAGGATCAGGGCCTTCTAATCCCTCTTGTATTGAACTGTATTGTTACTGTACTGTCTCCCTCCATAATGTAAAGCGCTGAGCAAACTGTCGGCGCTATATAAGTCGTGTATAATAATAATAATTATTATTATTATCATGTGTAAGCAGGGGTGGACTGACCATTTGGAAACTCGGGCACTGCCCGGGGGCCCGGGGTCAGTAGGGGGCCCCATGAGATGCCCCTGGTACCTTTTTCATAGACTTTTTTTTAGTTTGGGTAAGGACACAGGGGCCCCATGATCCCCTATTGCCCGGGGGCCCCATGAGTTGTCAGTCCGCCCCTGTGTGTAAGATTTCAGTCTGAAAATTATTTTCGGGTTTTGAGTGCTGCACTTTTTTTGAACGTTTTATATGAGGTGCCTTATATAGTGTCCAGCTGGTATTTATTGGTGTTTGTTTTTCTCTGAGCGCAGATTTTAGGTTATATTAAGACATGTTGAGAGTCACATTTGAGAAGAGGATGTCAGTTCCCAGTCAGTATATATTTGGTAAAGTTGCTGTATATACTTTTTTCAAGTTGAATTATTTGTTTCTGAACATAATACATATAAATATACAGTATATCTCTCTGTCTATATCATAAATATATTCCCTTTAAGCTCCTTCCTTACTCTCGGTGTGCTTTATTCCTTCCCGTCCGAGGAGGCCGTATACCTCCAGCTGCTGTAGTACAAAACAAACCCCTTATACAGACTGTTTACAAGGCCTTATCACTTATTGATAGAGCCAGAGGCTGCATGTCTCCACTCTCATAATTAATAAGCTCATTGCTCCAGGCATTAGCTGCGAGCCGCAGCAGCAGCAGCAGCGTTCAGCAATCACATCTATGCAAACATGGTTCTACCACCCCATTGTTCTGGTTTCTGGGCTGTAGAAGGATTATTTAAAGGTTTTCTCTTGCAATGAACAATGCTCACTTTGCTTGTTTAGATCTCCTGCCCTAAAGGCAGTCAAGAACCTTGGGGGTGGGTTTTAGTCCCTCAGGGGCTGGGGCTTAATGTTGACGCAGAAGGAAGTCAGGCTAAATAGGTGGGTAGCACTCTTGCTTTGCATCTCTGGGTCCTGGGACAAGATCTAATTGGAGTTTGTACTTCCTCTCATTGGTTTCCTCTCTCTGCTCTAGTGTTTCCCAATCTCATCTTCAAGTACCCCAAGCAGACTTTCTTATGAGTATTGGAATTTCTGCTAGTAAATAACAATTATAAACAACAAGCTATGGACATTGATTTACATCACCTATGTAGGGTGAAGGAAATCCTGCAAACATGACCCATTGAGGGTACTTTAGGACTGAGGTTGGGAACCACTGATCTGTCCAAAAAAGCTCATTGAGATTTACAGCACCCTTTCCACACATCACAGTCAAAGTGACCTGAGTTCAGCAATCACATCTATGCAAACATGGTTCTACCACCCCATTCTTCTGGTTTCTGGGCTGTAGACGGATTATTTAAAGGTTTTCTCTTGGAATGAACAATGCTCACCTTGCTTGTTTAGATTTCCTGCCCTAAAGGCAGTCAAGGACCTTGGGGGTGGGTTTTAGTGCCTCAGGGGCTGGTGCTTAATGTTGACGCAGAAGGAAGTCAGGCTAAATAGGTGGGTAGCACTCTTGCTTTGCATCTCTGGGTCCTGGGACAACATCTAATTGGAGTTTGTACTTTCTCTCATTGGTTTCCTCTCTTTACTCTACTGTTTCCCAATCTCATCTTCAAGTACCCCAAGCAGACTTTCTTATGAGTATTGGAATTTCTGCTAGTAAGTAACAATTATAAACAACAAGCTAAGGACATTGATTTACATCACCTATGTAGGGTAAAGGAAATCCTGCAAACATGACCCGTTGGAGGTACTTTAGGACTGAGGTTGGGAATCACTGATCTATCCAAAAAAGCTCATTGAGATTTACACCACCCTTTCCACACATCACATTCACAATCAAAGTGACCTGAGTTCAGCAATCACATTTATGCAAACATGGTTCTACCACCCCATTCTTCTGGTTACTGGGCTGTAGACGGATTAATTAAAGGTTTTATCTTGGAATAAACAGTGCTCACCTTGCTTGTTTAGATCAGTCAAGAACCTTGGGGTGGGTTTTAGTGCCTCAGGGGCTGGTGCTTAATGTTGAGGCAGAAGGAAGTCAGGCTAAATAAGTGGGTAGCACTCTTGCCTTGTATCTCTGGGTCCTGGGACAACATCTGATTGGAGTTTGTACTTCCTCTCATTGGTTTCCTCTCTCTACTCTAGTGTTTCCCAATCTCATCTTCAAGTACCCCAAGCAGACTTTGTTATGAGTATTGGAATTTCTGCTAGTAAGTAACAATTATAAACAACAAGCTATGGACATTGATTTACATCACCTATGTAGGGTGAAGGAAACCCTGCAAACATGACCTGTTGGGGGTACTTTAGGACTGAGGTTGGGAACCATTGATCTATCCAAAAAAGCTCATTGAGATTTACACCATCATTTCCACACATCACAATCAAAGTGACCTGAGTTTTCTCTGTTCTGGTTGAACAATACATATCGGTCACCTCCCTGGCCTAGTCTATGGTTGAACTGTAAAGGAGAAGGAGCAGACAAAGAGGTCATCCCTCTACTCAATCTGCTTATTGCTCCAATCCACACACCCCATATAAGTACACTTGCATGCATTTCCACTCTGATTCCTACTGTAAGGAGGATGTTGAGCTCAAGACTAATTGAAGGGGGAAGCTGATTCCAAGTATTTTGACTAACTGTCTTTGTACAGTTTAATGGTTTTTAATTACTTTTTTAATTTGTATTAATTTTTTAATATCTGCCTGGAGTTTAGCTTTTAGGGTATTATCCAACTTTAAGGGTAAGGACTTAAAGGATCGGCTACTGACAGCTTGGCGGCAGATACCACAGCATATCTTTAGAGAACTAGCAGAGTCCATGTCATTGGACCTGTTCACCCTGACCCATTGAGGCATGGACACCATTGGACCTCTGAAGGTATGTTGTAGTAACTGGTACCAATCCATCAGTAGCAGATCTTTTAAGTCCTGTACGTTGTGAGGTGGAGCTCCATTGATCGGACTTCCAGCACATCCCACGTGTTTCCAGCACATCTCAGAGATGCTCGGGGGATTGGGATCTGGAGAATTTGGAGGTCAAGTCAACACTTCAAACTCATTGTGTTCCTCAAACCGTTCCTGAACCATTTTTGCAGTGTGGCAGGGCCTTCTGTAAGAGGCCACAGCCATCATGGAAAACCGCTTCCAAGAAGAGGTGTTCTTGGTCACTAACAATATTTAGGTAGATGGTGCGTAACATCCACCCAAGGTTTTCTAGCAGAACATTGCCCAAAGCATCACATTGCCTCCTCCAGCTTGCCTTCTTCTCATACTGCATCCTGGTGCCATCTCTTCCCCAGTTACGTGACGCATACACACCCGGCCATCCACATGATGTAAAGGAAAATGTGATTCATCAGACTAGGCCACCTTCTTCCATTGCTCCGTGGTCCAGTTCTGATGCTCACCTGCCCATTGTAGGCACTTTTGGTTCAGCAAGAGCACCCTGACCTGTTTGCGGCTACACAGCCCCATACACAACAAACTTCAATGTCCATTTTTTCTGCTTTCAATACATCAACTTCAGGGACAACATGTTTACTTGCTGCCAAACATATCCCAGTGACTCTCAGATGCCATTGTAATGAGATAATCAGTGTTATTCATTTAACCTACAAGTGACTGATTGGTGTGTTTATATATATTTGTATAGTTGTTTTGTTTTATGTACATACAATGCTTAAGATTGTACATTTCTAGCCATTACCTTGAAATAAAAAGCTTGTTTAGAATTTTTCAGGAGCCCTGGCCTTATTGAACACAATACCCTTATGTGGATCAAATTCTTTCTGCAACAAAGGAGAGGAGGGGAAAAGGAAATAATGAGAATGACAAAAGACAAGCGGGTTCGGTTGGGTTAGAGAAGCAGAAAGCTTGATAAGGTCAGGACGGGGAGTACAAACTGTTCTCTGCCTGGATGCCTCCGCTGCACACATCCAAACACAACGGGTCAAGATCTGACGGCGGTTTGTAATGTTGTTTTGTAGCAGCTGAGCAAGTGCTGTTCAAGCGGCGGAACACGAATTCCTGACATGGAAGGCTGACAGAGAGAGTCGGACAACAGCGGCAAAACCATTGTCCTTGCCAGGGAGAGACAGAACGCTAAGACTCCGATTAAAGATGACAAGATCACCTCTTGAAGGTACACTCCAGGTGAACACCAACTTTTCCTATGACTTTGATGGCTCCAGCCCAGCCTTTTTCAACCTTTTCAACACAGAGAAACCCTTGAAGTAACTTATTGGTCTCAAGGCAGGGGCGGACTGACAACTCATGAGGTGTCCTTGCCGAAACTCAAAAAAGCCTATGAAAAAGGTACCAGGGGCATCTCAAGGGGCCCCCCACTGACATACGCTATGGGGCGGTGGCAGGGGTGGACTGACAACTCATGGGGCCCCTGGGCAATAGGGGATCATGGGGTCCCTGTGTCCTTGCCGAAACTCAAAAAAGCCTATGAAAAAGGTACCAAGGGCATCTCATGGGGCCCCCCACTGACATACACTATGGGGCGGTGGCAGGGGTGGACTGACAACTCATGGGGCCCCTGGACAATAGGGGATCATGGGGCCCCTGTAGGGGCGGACTGACAACTCATAGGGCCTCCGGGCAATAGGGGATCATGGGGCCCTTATGACCTTGCCCAAACTCAAAAAAGCCTATGAAAAAGGTACCAGGGGCATCTAATGGGGCCCCCTACTGACCCCGGGCCCTCAGGCAGTGCCCGAGTTGTCAGTCCACCCCTGTCTCAGGGAACCCCCTGTCAAAAATTACTATATCTACAACTCACCAGGGGCGGACTAACAACTCATGGGGCTCCTGGGCAATAGGGGATAATGGGGCCCCTGTGTCCTTGCCCAAACTCAAAAAAGTCTATGAAAAAGGTAGCAGGGGCATCTCATGGGGCCCTCTACTGACCCCAGGCCCTCAGGCAGTGCCCGAGTTGTCAGTCCGCCTCTGTCTCAGGGAACCCCCTGCCAAAAATTACTTTATCTACAACTCACCAGCGGCGGACTGACAACTCATGGGGCCCCCGGGCAAAAGGGGAAAATGGGGCCCCTGTGTCCTTGCCCAAACTCAAAAAAGTCTATGAAAAAGGTAGCAGGGGCATCTCATGGGGCCCCCTACTGACCCCCGGCCCTCGGGCAGTGCCCGAATTTCCAAATGGTCAGTCCGCCCCTGCAACTCACTGTACATTAGTGTAAGAGTCATTGGGAAGAAACAGTGCAAGGACAAGATAGTCTAATGTGCAGGGCCCCCCATTTTGTTCATGATGTTCAAGCTTAGAGGATCCTACACCCAGCAGTCACTCACTTGTCAAAATCACTACCGTTGTCCGTACTCCTGTCAGCCTTGTGACAGAAGGAAGGTGCCTCCATCCCTACAATAAACCATTGTGCCCAGGGAAGCCACCCCTCCTGCCCTCCTCTTGTCCTAGCCCTGGCAAGAACTACCCCCTTATAGATACTGTAGATAACAAGATCAATGGTGTCAGTGGGAACTTATGGGAGAGGCAGAATTGACTTGGAAACCCTGATTGACTTTTACATTTTTTCATATACACAATATTTCCAAAAGTATTGATCGGCCGGCCTTTACACGCACATAAACTTTAATGGCATCCCAATTTTAGTCCGTAGGGTTCAATACTGAGAAGGACCATTCTTTGCAGCTATAACAGCTTCAACTCTTCTGGGAAGGCCGTCTACAAGGTTTAGGAGGGTGTCTATGGGAAGGTTGGACCATTCTTCCAGAAGCACATTTGTGAGGTCAGGCACTGATGTCGGGGGAGGAGGCCTGGCTCGCAGTCTCCGCTCTAATTCATCCAAAAGGTGTTCTATGGGGTTGAGGTCAGGACTCTGTGCAGGACAGTCAAGTTCCTCCATCCCAAACTGGCTCCTCCATGTCTTTATGGACCTTGCTTTGTGCACTGGTGTGCAGTCATGTTGGAACAGGGAGGGGCCGTCCCCAAACTCTTCCCACAAAGTTTAGAGCATGAAATTATCCAAAATGTCTTAGTTTACTGACGCCTTAAGAGTTCCCTTCACTGGGACTAGGGGGCCAAGCCCAACCCCTGAAAAACAACCCCACACCATAATCCCCCCTCCAGCAAACTTTACACTTGGCACAATGCAGTCAGACAAATACCGTTCTCGTGGCAGCTGCCATACCCAGACATGTCGATCGGATTACCAGACAGAGAAGTGTGACTGGTCACTCCAGAGAACATGTCTCCACTGCTCTCGCGTCCAGTGGCGGCGTGCTTTACACCACTGTATCCGACGCTTTGCATTGCACTTGGTGATGTAAGGCTTGGATGCAGCTGCTCGGCCATGGAAACCCATTCTATGAAGCTCTCTACGCACTGTTGTTGGGCTCATCTGAAGGCCACACCAAGTTTGGAGGTCTTTAGCTATTGACTCTGCAGACAGTTGGCGACTTCTGCGCACTGTGTGCTTCAGCATGCGCTGACCCCGCCCTGTCATGTGACGTGGCCTACCACTTGTTGGCTGAGTGGCTGTTGTTCCCAGTTGCTTCCACTTTGTTATAATCCCACTAACAGTTGAGCGTGGAATATTTAGTAGCCAGGAAATGTCACGGATGCTCTTATTGCCCAGGTGGCCACCTATCACGGGACCACGCTTGGAGTCACTGAGCTCCTGAGAGCGACCCATTCTTTCACCAATGTTTGTAGAAGCCGTCTGCATGTCTAGGGGCTGATTGTATACACCTGTGTCCATGGAGGGGATTGGAACACCTGAATCACATGATTTGGAGGGCTGGCCCAATACTTTTGGTAATATAGTGAATATTTACCTTCTTTGTGTGTTTAGCACAGTCATAACGGAATAAACAGGATGAGAGTTTGGCAATTATTGGGAAAACCTGCATGTCATTAGAAAATTCAACTATGTATTGATTTTACTGAATGTAAACATAAAAACAACTTCATAACAGCTCCAACCAGCGGCAGACTGACCATTTGGAAACTCGGGCACTGCCCGAGGGCCCGGGGTCAGTAGGGGGCCCCATGAGATGTCCCTGGTACCTTTTTCATAGTCTTTTTTGAGTTTGGGCAAGGACACAGGGGCCCCATGATCCCCTATTGCCCGGGGGCCCCATGAGTTGTCAGTCCGCCCCTGGCTCCAACAGTGAATAGGTACCAGTGTTTTAAGAATCTATGAACATGGACCCTTGACATTTTATAATGCATGTTTTTTTTGTTAACTCATGCTACCAGTGCCTAGTAATCGTCAGTGGAAAATCAGAAGTCTTCCGAACCCTTCCTAAGAACAGACACAGATTTGAAAATTAGCTCCACCATAAATTGATCATGTGTGCCTCGTACAGTTTGGGATCCATGCGTCACGCTCGCATATCACTTCCTTTATTCTTTACACTCACACTGAATATTTAACCGTGTTTCCATTCCTACCCAGCATCCTCTCCTCCCACCACCCAGTACATAGCGGGAGCTGACAACCTTGAAATGATCTATTTCGTTTGCAGATGTGTGCAAATATTTAATGAATTTTCTCTTTTTAATGCGGGAAGCAAGGGCGGCCACTGAGGAGTCACGCAGAGTTCAGCAATCGGATTTTAGGGATTTGAAAGCTCCGTGTTGGACTTTGCTTGTGTAGGGCTTTTCTTTTATATCAGGATCATCAGTTTTCCTTCCATCCTCTTTCACTTATTTTCTGTATAAGCGGCTTCAGGTTTGTATAAATTGTATTTATAATGTGCAGAATTATAGACACATAGGAACCAGATCATGGGCATAGTGCTGGGCAGGTACAGCTACTAAAAGGAGAACCGCATGCTACAAATATGGCTGCCAGTGCAAACCCCCCCTCTTTTTAAAGCATATCTAAAGCACAAAAATTAAGATATTGCAGCGTACCAGTCCCTAGATATGGTGGTTGCAATTGAATGGATGCCAACTGTCCCGGATTTTCTGGGACAGTCCCGCAACTTAGACCTCTGTCCCTGTGATGCTGTGTCTCGGGATATGTCCTGAGATAACAGACTCATCCTGAGCATGGCCAGTAGTTCAGAAAAGGGTATTAACTGAGGGGATTGCAGGGATTGGTGGTTGCATTTGCATAGATGCCAACTGTCCTGGATTTTCTGGGACAGTCTCACATCTTGGACCTCTGTTCTAATGATACTGTGCCCTGGGCTCCGTCCTGAGATCACATAATCATACTTATTTGAATTACTGAGCATGCGCAGGAGCCAAAAAAGGGTAAAAATTAAGAGGCTTGCATGGATTGGTGGTTGCATTTGCATGGATGCCAACTGCCCGGGGGCGGACTGACCATTTGGAAACTCGGGCACTGCCCGAGGGCCCGGGGTCAGTAGGGGGCCCCATGAGATGCCCCTGGTATCTTTTTCATAGGCTTTTTTGAGTTTGGGCAAGGGCACAGGGGCCCCATGGTCCCCTATTGCCCGGGGGCCCCATGAGTTGTTTGTCCGCCCCTGAAACTGCCCCAGATTTTCTGGGACAGTCCCACATCTTAGACCTCTGTCCCTATGATGCTGTGTCTCAGGATATGTCCTGAGATAACAGATTCATCCTGAGCATGGCCAGTAATTCAGAAAAGGGTATTAACTGAGGGGATTGCAGGGATTGGTGGTCGCATTTGTATAGATGCCAACTGTCCTGGATTTTCTGGGACAGTCTCGCATCTTGGACCTCTGTCCTAATGATACTGTGCCCCCGGGCTCTGTCCTGAGATCACATAATCATACTTATTTGAATTACTGAGCATGAGCAGTAGCCCAAACAAGGGTATTAACTGAGGGGATTGCAGGGATTGGTGGTTGCATTTACATAGATGCCAACTGTCCTGGATTTTCTGGGACAGTCTTCATCATGGACCTCTGTCCTCATGATGCTGTGTCCTGGGCTATGTCCTGAGATCACAGAATCATCCTAAGCATGGTCATGAGCTCATAATAGGGTATTAACTGAGGGGATTGCAGAATTGGTGGTTGCATTTGCATGGATGCCAACTGTCCCGGATTTTCTGGGACAGTCCCACACCTTAGAGCTCTGTCCCTATGATGCTGTGCCTCGGGATATGTCCTGAGATAACAGATTCATCCTGAGCATGGCCAGTAGTTCAGAAAAGGGTATTAACTGAGGGTATTGCAGGGATTGGTGGTTGCATTTGCATAGATGCCAACTGTCCTGGATTTTCTGGGACAGTCTCACATCTTGGACCTCTGTTCTAATGATACTGTGCCCCGGGCTCCGACCTGAGATCACATAATCATACTTATTTGAATTACTGAGCATGCGCAGGAGCCAAAAAAGGGTAAAAATTAAGAGGCTTGCATGGATTGGTGGTTGCATTTGCATGGATGCCAACTGCCCGGGGGCGGACTGACCATTTGGAAACTCGGGCACTGCCCGAGGGCCCGGGGTCAGTAGGGGGCCCCATGAGATGCCCCTGGTATCTTTTTCATAGGCTTTTTTGAGTTTGGGCAAGGGCACAGGGGCCCCATGGTCCCCTATTGCCCGGGGGCCCCATGAGTTGTTTGTCCGCCCCTGAAACTGCCCCAGATTTTCTGGGACAGTCCCACATCTTAGACCTCTGTCCCTATGATGCTGTGTCTCAGGATATGTCCTGAGATAACAGATTCATCCTGAGCATGGCCAGTAATTCAGAAAAGGGTATTAACTGAGGGGATTGCAGGGATTGGTGGTCGCATTTGTATAGATGCCAACTGTCCTGGATTTTCTGGGACAGTCTCGCATCTTGGACCTCTGTCCTAATGATACTGTGCCCCCGGGCTCTGTCCTGAGATCACATAATCATACTTATTTGAATTACTGAGCATGAGCAGTAGCCCAAACAAGGGTATTAACTGAGGGGATTGCAGGGATTGGTGGTTGCATTTACATAGATGCCAACTGTCCTGGATTTTCTGGGACAGTCTTCATCATGGACCTCTGTCCTCATGATGCTGTGTCCTGGGCTATGTCCTGAGATCACAGAATCATCCTAAGCATGGTCATGAGCTCATAATAGGGTATTAACTGAGGGGATTGCAGAATTGGTGGTTGCATTTGCATGGATGCCAACTGTCCCGGATTTTCTGGGACAGTCCCACACCTTAGAGCTCTGTCCCTATGATGCTGTGCCTTGTGATATGTCCTGTGATAACAGAATCATCCTGAGCATGGCCAGTAATTTAGAAAAGTGTATTAACTGAGGGTATTGCAGGGATTGGTGGTTGCATTTGCATAGATGCCAACTGTCCTGTATTTTCTGGGACAGTCTCGCATCTTGGACCTCTGTCCTAATGATACTGTGCCCCCGGGCTCTGTCCTGAGATCACATAATCATACTTATTTGAATTACTGAGCATGAGCAGTAGCCCAAACAAGGGTATTAACCGAGGGGATTGCAGGGATTGGTGGTTGCATTTACATAGATGCCAACTGTCCTGGATTTTCTGGGACAGTCTTCATCATGGACCTCTGTCCTCATGATGCTGTGTCCTGGGCTATGTCCTGAGATCACAGAATCATCCTAAGCATGGTCATGAGCTCAAAATAGGGTATTAACTGAGGGGATTGCAGAATTGGTGGTTGCATTTGCATAGATGCCAATTTTTCTGGATTCTCTGGGACAGTCCTACATCTTAGACCTCGGTCCTAATGATGCTGTGTCCTGGGCTATGTCCTGAGATCACAGAATCATACCTATTTGAGTTAATGAGCATGTACATTAACTCAACAAAGGGTATTAACTGAGGGGATTGCAGGGATTGGTGGTTGCATTTGCATAGATGCCAACTGTCCCGGATTTTCTGGGACAGTTCTGTATCTTGGACCTCTGTCCTAATGATGCTGTGTCCTGGGCTATGTGCTGAGATCACACAATCATGCTAGGCATGGCCAGTAACTCAAAAAGGGTATTAACTGAGGGGATTGCAGGATTGGGGGTTACATTTGTATAAATGCCAACTGTCCCGAATTTTCTGGGACAGTCCCGCATCTTAGACCTCTGTCCCTATGATGCTGTGTCCCGGGCTATGTCCTGAGATCACAAAATCATGCTAGGCATGGCCAGTAACTCAAAAACGGTATTAACTGAGGGGATTGCATGAGTTGGTGGTGCATTTGCATAAATGCCAACTGTCCCGGATTTTCTGGGACAGTCCCACACCTTAGACCTCTGTCCCTATGATGCTGTGTCCCGGGCTATGTCCTGAGATCACAAAACCATCCTAAGCGTGGCCAGTAACTCAAAAACGGTATTAACTGAGGGGATTGCATGAATTGGTGGTTGCATTTGCATAAATGCCAACTGTCCCGTATTTTCTGGGACAGTCCCGCATCTTAGACCTCTTTCCTTATGATGCTGTGTCCCGGGCTATGTCCTGAGATCACAGAATCATCCTAAGCGTGGCCAGTAACCCAAAAAGGGTTTAACTGAGGGGATTGCAGTTACAAGTGAGCGGTTCCTGCATGTTTAGGAATGGGACTGCAACAGAAAATGGATATGCTGTGGGTATGGGGGGAGGGGTAACATTGTCTTGGAGACTGGGAGTAATATGTTGTTAAGTATGCATTCATTTTCTTTTTTCTGGATTTTCTTCCTTTATATTCACTTGGTGACCCTGAAAATACCATACACCCACGGGCGGACTGACCATTTGGAAACTAGGGCACTGCCCGAGGGCCCGGGGTCATTAGGGGGCCCCATGAGATGCCCCTGGTACCTTTTTCATAGGCTTTTTTGAGTTTGGGCAAGGACACAGGGGCCCCATGATCCCCTATTGCCCGGGGGCCCCATGAGTTGTCAGTCCGCCCCTGCATACACCTGTCCTGTTGTGGCTACACTCGCTCCTTCCCTGTATAGGGGCAGCCATGGTTGTCATACAGGAGACAGTAGACGTATCTGCCTTTGTTCATCTCTACTTCATGGTGGATTCATGGAATTAGCAGTTTACAAAGAAATAACAAATCAGGTTCTTTTTTGCTTTCTTTTAAGCACACAGGAATTGACAAGGACGCTGAATTTTTAGCAAGCTCGGTAGATATTTTCTGTACTTGTTAAAATGTTTTAATTCTGAAAAGTGAAAATGAATGCAGTTATCATATTGAAGGACTGGTAAGCTCCAATTAAATAGTTTTTTCCCGTTCAGGAACCCGCACTTCCTAGTATGTCGATCTCCATGATCCTCCACAGCTCTCACTGTTATCTCCCTCAAACCTTACACCACCGCTCTTTCCTGCAATAATGTAGGGTCAGAGGCAGGGACGGACTGACAACTCATGGGGCCCCCGGGCAATAGGGGATCATGGGGCCCCTGTGTCTTTGCCCAAACTCAAAAAAGCCTATGAAAAAGGTACCAGGGGCATCTCATGGGGCCCCCTACTGACCCCAGGCCCTCGGGCAGTGTCCGAGTTCCCAAATGGTCAGTCCGTCCCTGATTAGGATGCCCAACCAGCTCTTAGAGGTGAGATGGCCAGGTGTCCACAATTTGTGGACACATCCTGCAATAATGTAGGGTCAGAGGCAGGGACGGACTGACAACTCATGGGGCCCCCGGGCAATAGGGGATCATGTATAAACAGAGTGCAGTGCTAAGAAATAAATGCAAAAGAGAATAGTCCGTGGTTAATAAATGGATATATATAAGTGAGTCCCAAGGAATAGCTGATGAAGGCCAGGAAACATTGGAAAGAGTGCGCACTCACCGGACGCGCATGGAAAATGCACATAAAAATGAATATCCCCTGGAATCCTTATAGGAGATGAAGAGTAAGCTCCAAATCTGTGGATCAATCAGCCTGGGAAGGTATAAGAGAAGTCCGGAGGTCCCCTTAAGGATGGTATGGTAATCAGCCAGGATCCAAAGCTCCGTCCCTCCGGTGGTAGTAGGTGCACACTACAGGAATCCTGCAAATTGATTTAGCTCCCAAATAGGAACCAAAAAACAGGTGCCCATAGTGTAGTATGTCAAACCAATTTAATAGATAAAATGAAGTATAAAATACAGGGTAGTAAGCTGTGTACAGTGAATGAAATACAGCAGAGTACGCAGCGATGGTACTGACCCTAAATTAAAATGGCCGCCGGGCTATCTCGTGGCTCCGGGCGGGAGATGACGTCATGCTCTGTCGGTTCCTCCTCGTTGTTTTTTCCCATTCGGGAACCCGCACTTCCTAGTATGTCGATCTCCATGGTCCTCCACAGCTCTCACTGTTATCTCCCTCAAACCTTACACCGCCGCTCTTTCCTGCCATAATGTAGGGTCAGAGGCAGGGACGGACTAACAACTCATGGGGCCCCCGGGCAATAGGGGATCATGGGGCCCCTGTGTCTTTGCCCAAACTCAAAAAAGCCTATAAAAAAGGTACCAGGGGCATCTCATGGGGCCCCCTACTGACCCCAGGCCCTCGGGCAGTGTCCGAGTTCCCAAATGGTCAGTCCGCCCCTGATTAGGACGCCCAACCAGCTCTTAGAGGTGAGATGGCCAGGTGTCCACAATTTGTGGACACATCCTGCAATAATGTAGGGTCAGAGGCAGGGACGGACTGACAACTCATGGGGCCCCCGGGCAATAGGGGATCATGTATAAACAGAGTGCAGTGCTAAAAAATAAATGCAAAAGAGAATAGTCCGTGGTTAATAAATGGATATATATAAGTGAGTCCCAAGGAATAGCTGATGAAGGCCAGGAAACAATGGAAAGAGTGCGCACTCACCGGACGCGCATGGAAAATGCGCATAAAAATGAATATCCCCTGGAATCCTTATAGGAGATGAAGAGTAAGCTCCAAATCTGTGGATCAATCAGCCTGGGAAGGTATAAGAGAAGTCCGGAGGTCCCCTTAAGGATGGTATGGTAATCAGCCAGGATCCAAAGCTCCGTCCCTCCGGTGGTAGTAGGTGCACACTACAGGAATCCTGCAAATTGATTTAGCTCCCAAATAGGAACCAAAAAACAGGTGCCCATAGTGTAGTATGTCAAACCAATTTAATAGATAAAATGAAGTATAAAATACAGGGTAGTAAGCTGTGTACAGTGAATGAAATACAGCAGAGTACGCAGCGATGGTACTGACCCTAAATTAAAATGGCCGCCGGGCTATCTCGTGGCTCCGGGCAGGAGATGACGTCATGCTCTGTCGGTTCCTCCTCGTTGTTTTTTCCCGTTCGGGAACCCGCACTTCCTAGTATGTCGATCTCCATGGTCCTCCACAGCTCTCACTGTTATCTCCCTCAAACCTTACACCACCGCTCTTTCCTGCAATAATGTAGGGTCAGAGGCAGGGACGGACTGACAACTCATGGGGCCCCCGGGCAATAGGGGATCATGGGGCCCCTGTGTCTTTGCCCAAACTCAAAAAAGCCTATGAAAAAGGTACCAGGGGCATCTCATGGGGCCCCCTACTGACCCCAGGCCCTCGGGCAGTGTCCGAGTTCCCAAATGGTCAGTCCGTCCCTGATTAGGACGCCCAACCAGCTCTTAGAGGTGAGATGGCCAGGTGTCCACAATTTGTGGACACATCCTGCAATAATGTAGGGTCAGAGGCAGGGACGGACTGACAACTCATGGGGCCCCCGGGCAATAGGGGATCATGTATAAACAGAGTGCAGTGCTAAAAAATAAATGCAAAAGAGAATAGTCCGTGGTTAATAAATGGATATATATAAGTGAGTCCCAAGGAATAGCTGATGAAGGCCAGGAAACAATGGAAAGAGTGCGCACTCACCGGACGCGCATGGAAAATGCGCATAAAAATGAATATCCCCTGGAATCCTTATAGGAGATGAAGAGTAAGCTCCAAATCTGTGGATCAATCAGCCTGGGAAGGTATAAGAGAAGTCCGGAGGTCCCCTTAAGGATGGTATGGTAATCAGCCAGGATCCAAAGCTCCGTCCCTCCGGTGGTAGTAGGTGCACACTACAGGAATCCTGCAAATTGATTTAGCTCCCAAATAGGAACCAAAAAACAGGTGCCCATAGTGTAGTATGTCAAACCAATTTAATAGATAAAATGAAGTATAAAATACAGGGTAGTAAGCTGTGTACAGTGAATGAAATACAGCAGAGTACGCAGCGATGGTACTGACCCTAAATTAAAATGGCCGCCGGGCTATCTCGTGGCTCCGGGCAGGAGATGACGTCATGCTCTGTCGGTTCCTCCTCGTTGTTTTTTCCCGTTCGGGAACCCGCACTTCCTAGTATGTCGATCTCCATGGTCCTCCACAGCTCTCACTGTTATCTCCCTCAAACCTTACACCACCGCTCTTTCCTGCAATAATGTAGGGTCAGAGGCAGGGACGGACTGACAACTCATGGGGCCCCCGGGCAATAGGGGATCATGGGGCCCCTGTGTCTTTGCCCAAACTCAAAAAAGCCTATGAAAAAGGTACCAGGGGCATCTCATGGGGCCCCCTACTGACCCCAGGCCCTCGGGCAGTGTCCGAGTTCCCAAATGGTCAGTCCGTCCCTGATTAGGACGCCCAACCAGCTCTTAGAGGTGAGATGGCCAGGTGTCCACAATTTGTGGACACATCCTGCAATAATGTAGGGTCAGAGGCAGGGACGGACTGACAACTCATGGGGCCCCCGGGCAATAGGGGATCATGTATAAACAGAGTGCAGTGCTAAAAAATAAATGCAAAAGAGAATAGTCCGTGGTTAATAAATGGATATATATAAGTGAGTCCCAAGGAATAGCTGATGAAGGCCAGGAAACAATGGAAAGAGTGCGCACTCACCGGACGCGCATGGAAAATGCGCATAAAAATGAATATCCCCTGGAATCCTTATAGGAGATGAAGAGTAAGCTCCAAATCTGTGGATCAATCAGCCTGGGAAGGTATAAGAGAAGTCCGGAGGTCCCCTTAAGGATGGTATGGTAATTAGCCAGGATCCAAAGCTCCGTCCCTCCGGTGGTAGTAGGTGCACACTACAGGAATCCTGCAAATTGATTTAGCTCCCAAATAGGAACCAAAAAACAGGTGCCCATAGTGTAGTATGTCAAACCAATTTAATAGATAAAATGAAGTATAAAATACAGGGTAGTAAGCTGTGTACAGTGAATGAAATACAGCAGAGTACGCAGCGATGGTACTGACCCTAAATTAAAATGGCCGCCGGGCTATCTCGTGGCTCCGGGCGGGAGATGACGTCATGCTCTGTCGGTTCCTCCTCGTTGTTTTTTCCCGTTCGGGAACCCGCACTTCCTAGTATGTCGATCTCCATGGTCCTCCACAGCTCTCACTGTTATCTCCCTCAAACCTTACACCGCCGCTCTTTCCTGCCATAATGTAGGGTCAGAGGCAGGGACGGACTGACAACTCATGGGGCCCCCGGGCAATAGGGGATCATGGGGCCCCTGTGTCTTTGCCCAAACTCAAAAAAGCCTATGAAAAAGGTACCAGGGGCATCTCATGGGGCCCCCTACTGACCCCAGGCCCTCGGGCAGTGTCCGAGTTCCCAAATGGTCAGTCCGCCCCTGATTAGGACGCCCAACCAGCTCTTAGAGGTGAGATGACCAGGTGTCCACAATTTGTGGCCATATTGTGTATGTCATCCAATAGGAAGGAGATGATGATCCCATAGTTTTGGCCTGCATGCTAACTAGAGGAAGGATGGCTTTTTAAATATTTGCCAATGTATACTAGTGTCTGTGTTCAGAGACCATTAGAACCTACTGGGAACTATGACTATTCAGATAGTGAAGAGAAGAAACTAAAGAAGATTAATTGCTTTTTAAATGAAGTGTAAAAAAATTAAATTTAAGAGAGTCTAAGTATTGTCAGAAGCCTATTCCTCACATTCTAAACTCTGAAAGCTGTTATAACTAATATCACAACTTTCATGACTTCATGGAGCCATTTGAGGCCTTCAGCTGCAATTAACACTAAGCAGAATGTAAATGAAAACGCAATTTCAGGCAACAAAGGAAAAAAAAATGAATACATGTCTAAAATCTTCCATCAAGAATTGTAACTGTGCTAAGTATGACAGCTGCCGTGGGTGCGCCTGCTTCCCCATGTCTGTGCTGGGTAATGTTCCCTCTCTTATCGCTTGTTGTATCCCCAGATTACAAACAAAAATCCAAGAAAGGTTTGCATCTGATTGGTAGCTGTGAGACGTTTCTTAGAACTGACACTTTGATACGTAAAGAGCCCAGAGTAGGCGTGTTTGGGAATATCTCTTCTGGAATATATGAAAGTCAGCATCAAGGGCTCCCAGAGTACGGAAGCGCTGAGCAGGTAGATTGTGTCACCTGTATTTCAAGGCTTGAAGTGTATCCAAACCAAAGAACAAAAAATGTGGCATATTGCAGCTTACCAGTCCCTAGGTGTGGCGGCTGCATTAGCTTTCTTTTTTCAAACTTTTTTCCCCTTTCTTCCACATCTGCTGTGCCTTTTATGAGTAATTCCCACCTTCCCTGAACTGAGTTCCCGGGTTTGTACACCTGCTGTGCCCATTATGAGGGGTTTCCATCATCCCTGTGCTGAGTTTCCAGGTCTGTACACCTTATGTGCCAATTATGAGGGGTTTCCCACCATCCCTGTGCTAAGTTCCAAGGTTTGTACACCCGCGGTGCCCATTATGAGGGGTTCCCATCATCCCTGTGCTGAGTTCCCAGGTCTGTACACCTTATGTGCCCATTATGAGGGGTTCCCACCATCCCTTTGGTGAGATCCTGGGTCTGTACACCTGCTGGACCCATTATGAGGGGTTCCCACCATCCCTGTGCTGAGATCCCGGGTCTGTACACCTGTTGTGCCCATTATGAGGGGTTCCCAATACCCCTGTGCTGAGATCCCAGGTCTGTACACCTGCTGTGCCCATTATGAGGGGTTCCCACCATCCCTGTGCTGAGATCCCGAGTCTGTACACCTGCTGTGCCGATTATGACGGGTTATATATGTGCCCATTATGAAGGATTTCCACCATCCCTGTGCTGAGATCCTGAGTCTATACACCTGCTGGGCCCATTATGATGGGTTCCCACTATCCCTGTGCTGAGATACCGGGTCTGTACACTTGCTGTGCCCATTATGAGGGGTTCCCATGAACCCTGTGCTGAGATCCCGGGTCTATACACCCGCTGTGCCCATTATGAGGTTCCCACCAACCCTGTGCTGAGATCCCGGTTCTGTAACTTGCTGGGCCCATTATGATGGGTTCCCACCATCCCTGTGCTGAGATGCCGCGTCTGTACACCTGCTGTGCCCATTATGAGGGGTTCCCACCATCCCTGTGCTGAGATCCCAGGTCTGCACACCTGCTGCGCCCATTACGAGGGGTTCCCACTACCCCTGTGCTGAGTTCCCAGGTCTGTACACCCGCTGTGCCCATTGTAAGAATTTCCTACTATCCCTGTGCTGAGTTCCTGGGTCTGTACACCTACTGTGCCCATTATGAGGGGTTCCCACCAACCTTGTGCTGAGATCCCGGGTCTGTACACCTGCTGTGCCCATTATGAGGGGTTCCCACCAACCTTGTGCTGAGATCCCGGGTCTGTACACCTGCTGTGCCCATTATGAGGGGTTCCCACCAACCTTGTGATGAGATCCCGGGTCTTTACACCTGCTGTGCCCATTACGAGGGGTTCCCACTACCCCTGTGCTGAGTTCCCAGGTCTGTACACCCACTGTGCCCATTGTAAGAATTTCCTACTATCCCTGTGCTGAGTTCCTGGGTCTGTACACCTACTGTGCCCATTATGAGGGGTTCCCGCCATGCCTGTGCTGAGATCCCTGGGTCTGTACACCTACTGTCCCCATTATCAGGGGTTCCCGCCATGCCTGTGTTGAGGTCCCGGGTCTGAACACCTGCTGTGTCCATTTTAAGTGGTTCCCATCATCCCTGAACTGAATTTCAAGGTCTGTACACCTGTTGTGCCCATTATGAGGGGTCCAACCAACCCTGAAGTGAATTTCAAGGTCTGTACACCTTCTATGCCCATTGTAAGAGGTACCCACCATCCCTGTGTTGAGTTCCTGGGTCTGAACACCTGCAGTGCCAATATCAGGGGTCCCCACCATCCCTGCACTGTGTAAATGTATCTTATATTATGAAGAATGCAACAGGAGTAACTGGAGCACACAAAGGTGAGCAGGGTTATGAAAACTCTTCTAGGTGAATGGGATCTGAGCAGAGAGTTATGGCTGGGAGATCTCACTGTTAAAGCATTAACCTCCCTGGCGGTATTCCCGAGTGTTGCTCGGGGTAAAGTTTCAGTACCAAAAGCGGTAACCCCGAGCTACACTCAGGCTTACCATGCGGCGCTGCATAGGGAGTCCCTGCAGTGCTTACCTTGTCCTGCGCTCCCGCGATGCGTCCCCTGCAGTGTCCCCGGCCATCTCCTCCGGCCGATGCCGGCATCCGGCTTCTGTGTTCCGGTTCCTGTGACGTCGAGACGTACGGGCGGCGGGAAATTTGAAAATTTTAAAAAATGTCATTTTTTTCCAAACAAATTTTACATAGTAAAACATTGCTGTTTCAACCCATTTCACATACATTTTGTCCCGAGTGCTTTGTCCGGCGCCCTGCCTGCATATTTACTGTTCTTTCCGCCTGGAAACTGAGAAACGTCCATGGCGTCCAAAAAGTGTCCCTTTAGGTCAAAAGCGGTTTTAGACCGGCTAGAGAACAGCGATAGTAAATCAGAACCACTTGCAGAATTGAGTGATAATGATTCGTGGGGGAAATTCCTCATCAGACACTGAAAACGATTCTGCGACTTTGCTCAGCGATGTGCGAACTTGGCGCTCTATTTCACATTTCAGTGTTTTTGGTTTGATTATATTATTGAATTACATTTATTATTATTATATTATTATTTTTTATGATTATTTATTAAATTATAATTTATGATTTCGTGTTTCAAATTTTATCCTACCCGGGATGTTTACCAGACTCTTGTTCGGACAGATTTCAGGGAGTTATTCCTAAAAATTACAGGCCTGCAATAAAAAAAATACATATTTCCATGCAAAATAATGTACCACTTTCAGCACCAAAAATCTGAAATAATCAGACCGCCAGGGAGGTTAAAGACATGCAAAGAAGTCAGGGGCTGACTCAGGAACTAGGCTTCCCTGTAATAAAAATGTCCTCTTTGGGTGGACTGACCGTTTACAACTATAGCAGGTTGTATAATAATAATAATAATAATAATAATAATAATAATAATTTATTGTTCTCATTGTCTATATATATCTCATGCTAACGCTCTTTCTTTATTTTTGCTCCTTATTTCTCAGTTTTATTTGTGGACTTTTCTCAGAATTTCATTTCATCACAGCTGTTGTCAGCTGATCTGCGCCATATGTCATGGCAGGATATTGCAGGAAATACTATCATATTTTACAGGAACAGACAGACAGTACTTTATACTGTATATTAAAAAAAAATCTAAGTCTTTTGACTTTTCAGCAGCTGTTTTTTTTTTCCTAAGCAGAATGATCCTGTAATCTACTTTTACTTTCCAAACTGCGCGGAGATTACTGAATCTGACGGCGATAAGAAAATGAGAGCCTTTCAGACATCACTTTCTGCTTCCAACAAGTGCGCCAGATAAGAGCGGAATATTGAAACAAAAAGTGCAGAACTCCTTCAGGGTAACAATTTCATCTAAAGGGATACAAAGTAATACAAGTTATAAAGCCGTCCTAGACTACAACTAATACATCGCTACTTTTAGAAGAAAGTTTGGAGTTTAGGTGATACCCTTTTGTTTTATTATGGGGAGGCAATAGATATGGATACATTGCTTGATTGATTGAGAAAAGATATATAGATTAAATTAAAGGCAAGAAAAGGAAAGGAGAGGAAAGGAAAGGAGAGGAAAAGAAAAGAAAGGAGAGGAGAGGCGATGGGAAAAGAAAGGAATGGAAAGGAAAGGAAAAGCAAGGCAAGGAGAGGAAAGGAAAGGAAAGGAAAGGAAAGGGAAAATTAAAGGCAAGAAAAGGCAAGGCGTGGCAAGGAAAGGAGAGGAAAGGAAAGGAGAGGAGAGGAAAGGAGAGGAGAGGGGAAAAGAAAAGAAAGGAAAGGAAAGGAGAGGAGAGGGGAAAAGAAAAGAAAGGAAAGGAGAGGGGAAAAGAAAAGAAAGGAAAGGAAAGGCAAGGCAAGGAGAGGAAAGGAAAGGAAAGGAGAGGAGAGGAGAGGAGAGGAGAGGAGAGGAAAGGAAAGGAAAGGTGAGGAGAGGAGAGGAAAGGAGAGGAGAGGAGAGGAAAGGAAAGGGAAAAAAAGAAAGGGAAAATTAAAGGCAAGGAAAGGAAAGAAAAAGATAGGAAAGGAAAGGAAAAGCAAGGAGAGGAAAGGAAAGGAGAGGAGAGGAGAGGGGAGGGGAAAAGAAAAGAAAAGAAAGGAAAGTGAAAATTAAAGGCAAGAAAAGGCAAGGCATGGAAAGGAAAGGAAAGGAAAGGAGAGAAAATAAGAGGAAAGGAGAGAAAAGGAAAGGAAAGGAAAAAAAAGAAAGGGAAAATTAAAGGAAAGGAAAGGAAAGGAAAGGCAAGCCAAGGCAAGGAAAGGCAAGGAAAGGAAAGGAAAGGAAAGGAAAGGAGAGGAGAGGAAAGGAAAGGAAAAGGAAAATTAAAGGCAAGGAAAGGCAAGGCAAGCCAAGGAAAGGAAAGGTAAGGAAAGGAAAGGAAAGGAAAGGAAAAGAAAAGAAAGGGAAAATTAAAGGCAAGGAAAGGCAAGGCAAGCCAAGGAAAGGAAAGGAGAGGAAAGGAGAGAAGAGGAGAGGAGAGGAAAGGAAAGGGAAAATTAAAGGCAAGGCAAGGCAAGCCAAGGAAAGGAAAGGAGAGGAAAGGAAAGGAAAAGAAAGGGAAAATTAAAGGCAAGGAAAGGAAAGGAGATTAGAGGAAAGGAAAAGAAAGGAAAGGAAAAGAAAGGGAAAATTAAAGGCAAGGAAAGGCAAGGCAAGCCAAGGAAAGGAAAGGAGAGGAAAGGAGAGGAGAGGAGAGGAAAGGAAAGGGAAAATTAAAGGCAAGGAAAGGCAAGGCAAGCCAAGGAAAGGAAAGGGAAGGAGAGGAAAGGAAAAGAAAGGGAAAATTAAAGGCAAGGAAAGGAAAGGAAAGGAAAGGAGAGGAGAGGAAAGGAAAAGAAAGGGAAAATTAAAGGCAAGGCAAGCCAAAGGAAAGGAAAGGAGAGGAAAGGAAAGGAAAGGAGAGGAGAGGAAAGGAAAGGGAAAATTAAAGGCAAGGAAAGGCAAGGCAAGGCAAGCCAAGGAAAGGAAAGGAAAGGAGAGGAAAGGAAAGGAAAAGAAAGGGAAAATTAAAGGCAAGGCAAGGAAAGGAAAGGAGAGGAAAAGAAAGGAAAGCCATAGGCATACTTACAAAAAAACAAGACAGAGCAGTGCACATGAATAAGAAGGGAACTGTATTGTGGTTGTACTTATCATACTTGTTTAGTTATTATTGTAACAGTTACTGTTTAAGGGAAACTTGTCAGGAGGACCATATGGGAGCTGACATTAATGGCTGAAGTACACCATACTCTGGCTCATGACTCTCATCCTCAACCTTGTCTCACTACATGCTGTTTACATGACCCATGGATCTTCAGAATGATGAAATAATAATAATATATATATGTATAATTATTATTATTAATGTTATGACGATAGCGCTTACTCAGAACAATGCTTTACAAAGCAACTATGCCATCCAGATCCTCAATACGAACAATAAAAAGAAAACATGTCTTTATTTGTGTCCCAGAACATTCCGTCGGTCTGGGGCTCTTTAGTTTTTTGCCATTTTATTTGTGGTTTCTTTAATATATTGAGGACACAATCTGAAACGCGCGCCCCGGGAGCCCCAGAGCACTGGGAGCCTTTCAGCCCAAGCATTGGTGATGGATGGCCTTTCCAGAAAAATAACCCATCATATCCGTTATCACAGACGGGAAATAAGATGATATCTGTCAGAAATTGGCACCTCGACCATTTTATTTATCGATTGGCCCAATCCCGATAGACTGATGTCTGCAATAACAACAGAACAAATGGAAGATTAAACTCTGGTGTGAACTAAGGAATTAGACAAGAATTCCGCAGTCAGCAACCCGGGAGTACAGGAGCAAAGGATGGTTGGGAGGACGTAGAGAGGAGGATTCTGGGAGGCTGAGAGTCACAGCATTGCCTGCCCTAGGGTGACAACGTTCACTCACTATGCTGTTTCTATAAAGGAGCAATGTTGTCACCCTGGGACAGGACTACAGAATAACTCCCCCTATCCTCTTCTCCACAACATAGGATGGAAGTGCTCTGTGGTCCACAGAGATAACTGATTGATAACAGTGTGGCACAGGCAGTGAGAGCAGGAAGTTAGTCACTCAGTATATTTTTGGCAGGATCAACAATTTTATTTATTTATTTTATTTCACATTTATTGAACAGATACAACAAAAAAATTCAATGGTATATTTAATGAGGGACATTTACTGTTAGAGTCTATATACAAGGGGTATTTTAGGGGTCTATATAAGGGAGGTGTTAGAAAAAAAATGCATAATAATTTGCTTAGCGAATGTACATGTGTTTTGCGTGAAAAGGGCAAAAAAAATGAATGTTATTAAATTAGTTTCTGTGCGGGGAAAAGTTTTCCATTGATTTAAACCAACTAATACCACATTTGAAAACTAGATGGTGCTACATATCAGTAAAATTCTTATGATACTTAGTGCCATCTAGTGGAAAAATGTGGTTTTTCCTGTTTTACATCCACGAAAAACCTTCATCCAGCACAGGAAATAGCCTGAGGACATTCATATTTTTTTTGCCCCATTCACACAGAACAAAGGCACGTGTACTTTCAATGGGGGGATTGCTATGAACATTCTTTATAATGAATGTTATTAGGTTAGTTCCTTGCTGGGCAAATGTTTTTCATTGATTTAAAACAGAAAATACCACATTTGGAAACTAGATTGTACAAGGGGGTTGATTTACTAAAGGCACATAGACTGTGCACTTTGCAAGTGCAGTTGCTCCAAAGCTTAGTCAATGAAGGAAGCTCTGCTTATTTCCAACAGCCAATCATCTGCAAGTAAAAATGCTTTATTTATTTTTTTTTTTTCTTTGCATGTGATTGACTATTCTTTTCAAAGTGGAGCTTTACCTCATTTACAAAGCTCTGAAGCAACCACACTTGCAGAGCGCAGCTGCACTTTACAAAGTGCCCTGTCTATTTGCCTTTAGTAAATCAACCCCAAAGTATCACAGTAAATTATTATCCTACTTAGCGCCATCTAAAGGAAAAATGTGGTATTTTCTGTTTTAAATCAATGAAAAACCTTTGCCCAGCACAGGTCATGGATTAATGACATTCATATTTTTTTTGCCCCCATTCACACAGAGGAAATGGACTTTCAATGGCCGAATTGCGATGCTAATTCTTTATAAATACACCCCTAGATGTAAAAGGCCTTTCTAGGAGCAGACATTAGGTCCGGCCTTCCCTGACTTCATGGCTGAGCCCCGCCTCCTGTCCTTCTACTGCCCAATGAGAGTGCCCGTACCAGGGGTAGACTGACAACTCATGGGGTCCCCGGGCAATATGGGGCCCCTGTGTCCTTGCCCAAACTCAAATCACACCCAAAAAAGCCTATGAAAGGTACCAGGGGCATCTCATGGGGCCCCTTACTGACCCCAGGCCCTCGGTCAGTGCCCGCCCCTGGCCTGTACTGACCACTGTCTGCTCAGACGGTGTAATAACAAAGTGTTCTACAATTGTAAAACAGGGATAAAAGGGTGTTGTTTGCTAAAACTGCATGGTGCAGCTCTACATAGAAACCAATCAGCTTCCAGGTTTTATTGCCAAAGCTTACTGTAATTGAACAAGCTGAAGTTAAAAGCTGATTGGCTGCCATGCACAGATGCAGCAGATTCTGAATGCTCCAGTTTCTAGTAAATCCCCCCCTCCAAGATTTTAAATGCTCAGAATTAAAAGCAACTCATTTTTAACCTCTTCACGATGGCCGAACGCAAATGTGCGACCTCCCGGCATGTGGGCCTAGACGCCGAGCAGCCGCACATTTGCGTTCTATTAAAAAAGGACATATGTGCCGATAGCATGCCCTGTGCGCTCCCAGCACACATGTCCGGTACCCACGGAAAGGTCCCGATCTCCTCTTTTGATCGGGACCTTTCCCGATCATGTGACTGCCATGACGGCGCGTCACAGCGGTCACATGACCCTAAACCCCACCCTGCCTCCTGGATTCTGAAACTCTTAAAGGGCAGGGAGGCGCCGGCGTGAAGGGGTTAACAAAGCCATATGCTGTACCTCCTGGACTGAAATGCTGGCTCCGATATGACACAGCCAAGTAAATCCTGGTGCCAGTGCTGTGTTCACAAATGCCTGACACAAATCATTATTATTATTATTATTATACAGGATTTATGGCGCCAACAGTTTGCTCAGCGCTGTACAATATAACGGGAGACAATACAGCAACAATACAGTTCAATACAAGAGGGATAGGTGGGCCTTGATCCTGGGAGCTTACAATCTAGGAGCCCCTGCTGCAGGGGCAGACTGATCATTTGGAACCAAGGGGCCAGGGTCAGTAGGGGGCCCCATGAGATGCCCCTGGTACCTTTTTCATAGGCTTTTTTGAGTTTGGGCAAGAACACAGGGACCCCATGATCCCCTATTGCCCGGGGGCCCTATGAGTTGTCAGTCCCCCCTACAGGGGCCCCATGATCCCCTATTGCCCAGGGGCCCCATGAGTTGTCAGTCCACCCCTGCCATCGCCCCATAGCGTATGTCAGTGGGGGGCCCCATGAGATGCCCCTGGTACCTTTTTCATAGGCTTTTTTGAATTTCGGCAAGGACACAGGGGCCCCATGATCCCCTATTGCCGGGGGCCCTATGAGTTGTCAGTCCGTTCCTACAGAGGCCCCATGATCCCCTATTGCCCAGGGGCCCCATGAGTTGTCAGTCCACCCCTGCCACCTCCCCATAGCGTATGTCAGTAGGGGGCCCCATGAGATGCCCCTGGTACCTTTTTCATAGGCTTTTTTGAGTTTGGGCAAGGACACAGGGGCCCCATGATCCCCTATTGCCCGGGAGCCCCATGAGTTGTCAGTCCGCCCCTGCCCTGACGTAACTTCTCATCATGTGGCTTACTAAAAAGGTACAATGTTACAGTCTGATCTCCTGGGGGAGAGGAGACTGCTTCCTCCTGCCTGCAGCAGACTGATGACATCATCTCAGCTAAGGCAAAGTCACTGGTTGGAGATCAATTTCTACTTTTTCTGATAAAAAAATTGAACTTTTTTTTTTTTTTTTTTTGCAGAATTATACTTTTTCCAGGGGAAAGCCTACTTTAAGCCATTTTCTCATGCTGCCTTATATGCATTTTGGCTATGCAAAATTAGGCAGAAAAAAAAAAATCTCATTTGTACGAGCGCGGATGATAATTTTGTAGTATATGTCACTTGTAGCGGCCCTAGATGGAGACAGATGCCACCCCCGCTGCTTTACCGTGAAGAATTTACCCCGCCGCACTCCTTCAGCGCTGAAAAAAACGACAAAGACGGAGCTAATAATTTAAAACGAAAGGTTACTAGGTGCCTGCGACGGCATCTGTTCCCTCATCCGGCGTCGAGAACTCCCATTACAGATAATGTGATTTGCAAGGCCTTTCCATTTCTTAGGCAATCGGAACATGAACATAAAAATCAGGAGGAGAAACAAAGGAAGAAATGTCTAATCAAGATTCTTACGCAATTATCACCACAGGGGGATCGTAGCCCGCGTCTCGCTCTCCCGGAGAAAATGACTTACTCCCCCAACCGGCGCTCCTCCTGACAAAACCCATTTATTTTATCTGCTAAAGTAGGACCATGGGCCATCATTTTGGGAAATATAAAGGAATTTCTTATTCTCTGGGAGAGAGGTAAATTTGTGGGACTGTCAATAGCCCAGACAAATGAGATGAGAACGAAAATTTGGATGTTCCCTAAAGCTGAAAAAGAGAAGTTTGGTGGGAGATCTGAGCAGGGAATTGCTTTTCTGGGTGGTTTTGTTATTGAAATGATGATTGCCATTTCTTTTTCTTTTTCGTTTTCTTTTCAATTTTTTTTTTTTATCCTAAGTTTTATTTTTAAGTGAGTTAGGAACTCCTGAGACAAAGTTTATTCTACTTTTAGATCGTCTCAACTTTGTTTCATCTTCATTGTGTTCCTACAGGTCTTCCAAACCCCGAGTGTCTTTCCCCCTACAGCAACACTCAACAAGGAAGACGGCTCTGTTAAAAGACGTTTTGAAAAAAATTGATTCTGTGAGCCTAAATATTGTACCACCTGGGTCCTAGAAGAGCTTAGTATAAAACAAAAGCAGAATAAATGAATATAGACTGTAGATGGTAGGTTAGTTTTCTTTTTTACATGAAAAAGTTCTGAATTCTTCCAAGTAGCAGGAGAACTGATAAAGTGAGGGAGGTCAGAAATCTAGGAATATCCTCAGTAGGAGACGCACAGAAGGTGTGAAACCCAACTGATTCTTTCTTGTGTATAAAAGCATGAACATATAAATAAAATGTGATTTACTCCCTTGTAAACCCACTAACCTCTCCTCTCCTTTCCTTCTCTCCTCTCCTCTCTTTCACTCTTCTCTTCTCCTTATCTCTCCTCTCCTCCCCTCATCTCTCCTCTCTTTCACTCCTCTCCTCCCCCTTATTCCCTCTCCTCTCTTCTCTTCTCTTCACCTCTCTTTCTCTCCTCTTTTACACTCCTCTACTCTGTTTCTCTTTTCTTTTCTCCTCTCTTTCTCTCCTCCCCTCTTCTTCTCTAGTCTCCTCTCCCCTCTTCTCTTCTCTTTTCTTCTCTAGTCTCCTCTCCCCTCCCCTCTTCTCTTCCTTTCCCTTCCCTTCCCTCCTCTCCTCTCTTTCACTTCTTTCCTTTCTTTTTCTCATCTCCTCTCTTTCACTCCTCTACTCTCTTTCTCTCTTCTCCTCTTTTCTCTTATTTCCTCTCCTTATATGCTCCCCTTCTTTTTTTGTTTACTTTTACCCCCCTTTTAAACTTTCTTTCCTTCCATTTTTCTTCCCCTTTCCTATCTTCTTTCTTTACTTCATTCATTCCCTTTTTACTTTCTTTTTTTTGCCCCCATTCTTGCCCCTCCCTCTCTCTTTTGCTCCCACTTCTCCCTTGTCCTTTCTTCCATCCTTCATTCTCACCTCCCTCCTTCCCTCCCCCTCACCTCCCTTCTTTAGTCCATCGCTTCCTTCCTTCCTTCCTTCTTTCTTTCTTTCTTTCTTTCTTTCTTTCTTTCTTTCTTTCTTTCTTTCTTTCTTTCTTTCTTTCTTTCTTCCTACATTTAGCCAGTAGATGGTGCTAAGTATTACAGGAAGTACGCTTTATACTTAGCTCCATCTAGTGGCCAAATGCCATATCTGTTTTATTTAAATCCATGAAATACATTTGATGAGCCCAGGAAAAAAGCTAATAGCATTGATTATTGTCTGTTCCCTGGTATCATTCCGTGAGCCGAGCGCTGGGATTCTTTCCTTTCTTCGCTAATAACTTCCTGTGTTCCTTCCCCCTTTCATTTTCCCTTTTTTCCCTTCAATTCATACCTCCTTCCTTCTGCTTTCCTCTTTCACTTCTTCATTCCTTCCTTGTTCCTTCATATTTCCTTCTTCCCCTCTTCCTTCTGTTTTTCTCTTACCTTTCTTTCTTTCTTTCTTTTTCTTTCTTTCTTTTTCTTTCTTTCTTTTTTTCTTTCTCCTGCTTACCTCCCTTCCTCATTCCATTTCTTCCTTCTTCACTCCTTTCTGCCCCCCTACCTTCCTTTCTATTATCCATCCTTCCCGCTCCCTATTTCCTTTTCTCTCCTCTCTTCTTTCATTCACCCTTCTCCTTTCCATCCCTCCTCTCTAACCCTTTTTTCTTTCCACTTTTTTTATCTTCCTTCTTCACTCAATTCCTTCTGTCTGCCCCCCCCCCCTTTCCCTCTTTCTTTACTATTTTCAATCCTTCTTCATCCCTCTCTTCATTTGTAGTTCCTGTTCTCTCAATTATTTTTATTGCATCCATCCTTCCTTCACCCTTCTCCTGTCCCTCTCTTCTTCCTCCCTTCACTCTTCTCTTCTCCTTTCCATCCTTCCCTCCACCCCTCTTTTCTTTTTCTTGCTCCTCTGCTGAGTGAAGTAAGAATTCCCATTACAAAGCCTTCGGACATGTTGGGTTCTTCATAGATGGTTTGTTACATTAAACAAAAAGGTGTGTGTGATGCCTTTTGAAAAGGTGAAAATATAAGGTGTGAGAGCAGCATTGATTATCATCCCATTTACATCTTATTAGAAACGAATCTGATATTTATATAAACAGAAGGAGAAATGAAGCAACGCATTCAACATGACCAAATCAGGAATAGTAATACAGTGCAGCAGCCAGGGCTAAAACTGTGGGGGGGTTCAGGGGTTCATGTACCCCAGCATGCATCTACTACATTTCCATACAATGACAATATTGACAAGTCTAGTTATTTTTTTCAAGAGCTGAGCAGATCTCTGATTAGAACTTATTAATGATTTTATATCAGTTTCTGAAGGTGGGAGGTTCTGCCAATATGCACATCACTCATCTCCTAACTGAAAAGCACTGGAAGTTAGCGGGTCTGCTGAAAAACCTGCACTTGCTGTAGCTGAGGGAAGGCGCCTATATTTTCATTTAGGATCTATTCATTGCCATTGATTGCCCACGTTTCCTACACCGGATCGATTCAGATCACTGCAGTGATGCTCGGTGTGCCTCATTCACACTACAGCGCTGTGAGTTACAGAGCCTTGCGTTAAATCGCAGCATGTTTGTTACATACAAATACAGCGCACATTCCAACACCAGTTTTTACCACAATTCAGCAAACAACAGAATGTATTAAAAAGTAGAAATTTCATGTTTTTTTTTTTAAGTCAGTTCAGACCTTGATCCCATTGAAATCCTACAGTGTGATATAGGCTGTTCCAACAAGACTTCCCAAAATACCTTCAAACTATGTAAAATTGTAACACTCTTCGCACAAATTCAGAAAGAAGGAAGGAAGGAAGGAAGGAAGGAAGGAAGGAAGGAAAGAAAGAAAGAAAGAAAGAAAGAAAGAAAGAAAGAAAGAAAGAAAGAAAGAAAGAAAGAAAGAAAGAAGGAAAGAAAGAAAGAAAGAAAGAAAGAAAGAAAGAAAGAAAGAAAGAAAGAAAGAAAGAAAGAAAGAAAGAAAGAAAGAAAGAAAATTAGAGTGAAAAACAGAAAGAAAGAGGAAAAGAGAAAGAAGTGAGAGAAGAGAAGAAAGAAAGAAAATTAGAGTGAAAAACAGAGAGAAAGAGGAAAAGAGAAAGAAGTGAGAGAAGAGAAGAGCAGAGAAGAGAAGAGAAGAGAGCGCGAGAGAGAGAGAGAGAGAGAGAAGAAGGAAGGAAGGAAGGAAGGAAGGAAGGAAGGAAGGAAGGAAGGAAGGAAGGAAGGAAGGAAGAAAGAAAGAAAGAAAGAAAGAAAGAAAGAAAGAAAGAAAGAAAGAAAGAAAGAAAGAAAGAAAGAAAGAAAGAAAGAAAATTAGAGTGAAAAACAGAAAGAAAGAGGAAAAGAGAGAGAAGGAAGAGAAGAGAAGAGAGAAAGAGAGAAAGAAAGAAAATTAGAGTGAAAAACAGAGAGAAAGAGGAAAAGAGAAAGGAGTGAGAGAAGAGAAGAGAAGAGAGAGAAAGAGAGAGAGAGAAAAAGAAAGAAAGAAATAAAGAAAGAAAGAAAGAAAAGAGGGACAGGGAAGGTAGGAAGGAAGGAAGGGGGAACCAAGGACAGAAAGAGAAAAACAGAGGGTAGAAGGAAATATGAAGAAAGAAGTGAAAGAGGAACGTAGAAGGAAGGAAGTGTGAATTGAAGAAAAAAAAAGGGAAAATGAAAGAGGGAAGGAACACAGGAAGTTAGGAGTGAAGAAAGGAAAGAATCCCAGCGCTCGGCTCCCGGAATGATACCAGGGAACAGACAATAAGAAATGGTGAACCATGCATGTTATAATCAATGCTTATTTCCTGGGTGGATCAAATGTATTTCATGGATTTAAATAAAAACAGATATGGCATTTGGCCACTAGATGGAGCCAAGTATAAAGAGAACTTCCTGTAATACTTAGCACCATCTAGTGACTGAATGTAGGTATGGCCCAAGAAAGAAATCTCATTTGTTTATTTCCTGTGTTGGTCATATTTTGTCTATGGATTTAAAAGGGAAAATAACCCATTTAGCCAGTAGGTGGAGCTAAGTATTATAGGAACTTCCTATAATACTTAGCTTCATCTAGTGGCCAAATGCGGTATTTTAAATTATTGAAAAACATTCCAGCAGCACAAGAAATAATTTGTTTTTTTTCGTCATTTGCAGAAAGTGAATGCACATGCACTTTCACTGGTGAATTGTGATGCATTTTTTTTAAATGAACAGTTTCATCAGTTTATATCCATCAGAACAAGAAAACACATCTGTATCTGACACCTGGAAGGGGAAGGGGGGTGAAGGCAGTGTGCTCATTACTGTTAACCTTCCTGTATACACCCAAACAGACTCCACTATGCCAAAATCACACGCCGTCCCCTTGCATTTTTCCCAAACTCTTCTACGGAGGAATGAATAGGTGGTAATTGAGCATGAAATCAGCATTTCAGATCACCAGATCTGCGCCGGATAAATTAGCTTTGCCTGGTAACATCTCCCATTCACCTCTCTGAGCAGGGATCATGTAATTTAATTTGTATGCAATTCCACCAACGACATGAGATTGATTGCCCTAAAAGTGCACGGATGCGGCAGGAATAAATATACATACCCAATTTCTCCACACCTTAGTAAATTCTGAAGATGGGGGAATCATGAGAAGGCTTGGGCAGAATTCGTGCCGAGTCTCTGGAGTGGAAAAGAATTCTCACCCACTCCCTCTGAGCTGAAAATTGGAATGTGACTGCTGATCCTGTCTCCAATGATTGATTGGCGTGAGTCAAATTTATCAGCTGATAGCGCCAATTAATACTGTGACAATTATTACAATTATTTAAAAAAAAACAAGCATTCAATTACAAGTTTTAAACTTTTGAGCGGTGCCCTGCAGTACTTCTTTTCCACCATTAGATGCCCTCAGTCTTCTGGGTTGAATGACAGCAAGGGTCATTCAACCCACTTCCTTCAAGCCTAGGTTGTCATGGGCCCGCCCCCTTGGGCAGTGAAAATGAGTGCTTCGGCTTTCAGTGATAGTCTTCTAGGACCACATTTGACACTGCCTCAAGGGGTGGGTCCAGGGGCGGGCTGACCATTTCGAAACTCGGGCACTGCCCGAGGGTCCGGGGTCAGTAGGGGGCCCCATGAGATGCCCCTGGTACTTTTTTCACAGGCTTTTTTAAGTTTGGGCAAGGACACAGGCGCCCCATAAACCCTATTGCCCCATGAGTTGTCAGTCTGCCCCTGGGTGGGTCAATGCCAGTCTATGCTCAAAGAAAGTGGGTTGCATGACCCTGGCTGTCACTCAATCCACGTTCTTTGAGCCTAGGCTGTCATGGACCCGCCCCTGGGGTATTGTCATCATGGCAAGCTGACTTCAAGTATCAATGCACTAAAAGGTGCTCACACGACATTATGTGTAATCAGTGCCGAGGATAGGAGTAGTTTTTTCACAGCTCAAAGTAATACACATGCCTTTTTTACCACCCCCACCCACACCTTAAATCTATATAACTTTATAACTACATAGTGTAAGGCTCACCACACAGGTGACAATTTAATTGTATGATTTCCCTAAAGCTATGGGAAACCTCTGTGCAATCTGATTGTACAATTTCCTTTAGATCTACCATCAACTATGTAGTGCAATGTCTGGTTTGATACAAATCAAATGGATTATTTTGTTTCATCCTGATATTACATAGTTATGTTAAATCTGAAGGATATTGTACAATCAGGTTGCATAGTCTATGGCCATGTTTAGATCAACTAACTAATTGAAAAACAAAAATCACAGTGCTATTTGCCTGTAAAACTGCATATACATTCTGATGTGTTTAACCCTGACACAACCCAACTCCCCCCAGGTTTGGTTACAGAGACTTTTGTGACTAATCCCCAATGGGCAAGGCGAAACCTGATGGGGGGGGGTTGGTCGTGATTTGTGGATCAGCCCTGGAAAGGGCTGTTTAACATCAACCCCATTGTAGCAACCATACATTGTAGCAACCATACGCTGTATCAGCCATATATTATATTCACCATACACTGTATCAGCCATACATTGCATTCATCATACACTGTGTCAACCATACATTGAATCAATCATAAATTGTATCAACTATGCATTGTCTTAACCATATACTGTGCAATGTATTGTTGATACAATGTACAGCTTTTTTACAATGTATAGTTGATATAATTTATGGTTGATGTAATGTATAGTTCATGTGATGTATAGCTGATACAATATATTTGATTGATGCAATGCATAGCTTTGACAATGTATAGTTGATACAATGTATGGTTAATATAACGTATGATTGATGTGGGGTATTTTTGATGCAATGTATAGCTTTTATGATGTATAGTTGATGCCATGTATTGTTGATGCAATGTATGGTGAATATAATATAAGACTGATACAACGTATGGTGAATACAATGTATGGTTGATACAATGGGGTTGATGTTAAACAGCCCTTTCCAGGGCTGCTCCACAAATCACGTATGATTGATACAATGCATAGCTTTGAAAATGTATAGTTGATACAATGTATAGTTGATATAATATATGATTGATACAATGCATAGCTTTTACAATGTATAGTTGATACAATGTATAGTTGATATAATATATGATTGATACAATGCATAGCTTTGACAATGTATAGTTGATACAATGTATAGTTGATATAATATATGATTGATACAATGCATAGCTTTGACAATGTATAGTTGATACAATGTATAGTTGATATAATATGTGATTGATACAATGCATAGCTTTGACAATGTATAGTTGATATAACTTATGATTGATGTGGTGTATTTCGATGCAATGTATATCTTTTATGATGTATAGTTGATGCCATGTATTATTGTTATAATTTATGGTTGATTCAACGTACAGTTGATACAATGTATAGCTGATGCAATTTATGATTGCTGCAATGTATGGCTGATACAACGTAAGGTGAATGCAATGTATGGTTGATACAATGGGGTTGATGTTAAACAGCCATTTCCAGGGCTGCTCCACAAATTACGTATGATTGATACAATGCATAGCTTTTACAATGTATAACTGATATAATATAGGACTGATACAATGTATAGTTTTTACAATGTATATTTGATATAATATATGATTGATACAATGTATAGTATTTACAATGTACAGTTGATACAATGTATAATTGATATAATATATGACTGATACAATGTATACTTTATACAATCTATAGTTGATAACATTTTTGGTTTTCTCAATGCGTTTCTTGCTACCTTGTTGACTATTTGCAACAAAACGTTTGATGGTACGGTGATCACGCCCCAATATCTTAGCAATTTCAAGACTTCTGCATCCTTCTAAAAGACTTTTTACAATTTTTGAGTTTTCAAAGTCAGGTAAATCTCTTTTTTGGCCCATTTTGCCTGAGGAAAAGAAGTTGCCTAATAATTATGCTCACCTTGGTATAGGCCACACCCTCCCTCATTACACAAATACACATCACCTGAAACGCTTAAATCTAATAAGCATCCAATAAGTTTATACAGCTTGGAGTTGGACAATATGTATGAAAACGAGGATTTTGTAAAAAAAAACCTCACTTGCCTAATAATAGTGCACACAGTGTAGTTGATACAATGTATAGTTGATATAATATATGATTGATATAATGCATAACTTTTACAATGTATAGTTGATATGATTTAGGTTGATGTGATGTATAGTTGACACAATCAGGGACGTCCCTAGGGTTGGTGTCACCCAGTGCGATAACACTGGGTGACACCTCCTCCAATGATCCCCAATGATAATGGACTCCGATCCATTATGCTCAATCCGTAGATCCGATCCATCCTGCGGGGGATCCCTGATTGTGTCAACTATACATCACATCCTGCGGGGATCGACAGCTTGCTTTACAACTTACCTATTTGTGGAGCAGGTCCAGTGTCACTTCGTATAGGTTGCATGTTGATGATCCGCGCAGGACGGATGGGATCTGCGGATTGAGCATAATGGATCAGTGTCTCCGATCCATTATGCTCAATCCGCAGATCCCATCCATCCTGCAGGGATTGTCGGTACAGTAGGTGTCACTCGGTGCGGCGCGCACCCCTGCACCTGCCTAGCGATGCCACTGGACACAATGTATGGTTGATGCAATGTATGGTTGATATAATATATGATTGATACAATGCATAGCTTTTACAATGTATGGTTGATGCAATGTATACTTGCTATATGGGCAGCACAGTGGCTAAATGGTTAGCACTTCCACCTGGCAGTACTAGGAGCATTGGATCGAACCCAGCCATGGCACCATCTGCTGGAGTTTGCATGTTATCCCTGTGCCTGCGTGGGTTTCCTCCAGGTACTCCGGTTTCCTCCCACACTCCAAAGACATGCTGGTAGGTTAATTGGCTCCTGTCTAAATTGTCCCTAGTATGTGTATGTCAGGGACCCCCGTGACGCATGAGTCTGCACATGCGTAGGTGTCCGACAAGACATGAAGGCAAGCGGGCACTAGGACCCAGGCGCGCCTGTCACCTATGACGGCGCTGGGCAGGCACTAGGACCCAGGCGCGCCTGTCAGCACTGGGTGGACTACTTAAACCAGCTCTGCACAGACACAAGTTGCCTGATGGTCTTCTCCCTGTTCCTGTGTTCCTGCTCTTCCTGTATGCTGATTGCCTTGTTGCTGACCCTGCCTGGACCTGATACCGCTGTCTTCTCCTGCCCTGACCTTTGGCTCGCCCTGACCATCCTCTGCCTGCTCCTTTTGTCTGACCTGCTGTTACCGAACCCGGCTTGTGACCCGATTACTCTTTGTCTACCGATCTGTACCGTCTGCCTCGCTGTTACCTACCCGGCTTGCCTGACCACGTCACACCTCTTCACATCTGGCTCCTACCCGCTACACGCCATTGGCGGTTGCCTTTACCACGGTTGGTGTCACTCAGGGGTCGCGACCTGATCCTGGTCTGCTTCAAGTCCATCCCCACCATCAGGGGCTCTGGTGAACCAGCAGACCTGGGCTTAGACTCCGTGCCCTGGGGGACTCCGGCCAGTGGGCCACTAGAGGTCGCCATCAGTGTTCATGACAGTGTATGTATGAATGTGAGTTAGGGACCTTAGATTGTACGCCCCTTGAGGGTTAGGGACCTTAGATTGTACGCCCCTTGAGGGTTAGGGACTGATGTGAATGTACAATATATATATATATGTAAAAGCTCTGCTATATAGTTGATACAAGGTACGGTTGATGCAATGTATAGTTTTTGCTTGGCTAGCAAACATTCAAGTTGTGTAGGGATTATCATACACAGTATGGATAACACCCAGCATCTTATATTCCTTGTAGGATATTTGGCCATCGGTACACCCTCTGACACCGCCAACCTCGTCTTTCACCAAATCTTGCCTCTCTCTGGTACACTGACACAGCTAGCCATTATCATGAGCAGGAGGATTTATGGCCCATTGGAAGGGGTGTGATCCAAGGCTGGTTATGGATCAATAATGTTGGAGTCCACTGACTTTTATGAGGCTGTTAGTAGGGCAGTGCAGCAAGCAAGTGACAGGAGATTAGTTAAACCCATCTTAATCAGTAACTTCATATAAACGTCACCTCTTCCTCAGACCTTCCAATCATTGCTGGCACTGAGTCAGATCTCTAGCACCGTACCACCATTAATTTATTAGAATGAGATTTTAGATGAATTCATGTATCTTAAAGGGACAGTCTACCCAAAACTAACAAGATAAATGAGTGATTCTTATTGTATGGGTTGCCGACCTCTTTGCAGTCTCTGATGATATGAAACACACACAATGCTCCTGTAATGTTTGCCTAGACTATAAATTAAATTAATTTTTTTTTGTTCTCAATTGTTCATGTAAAGTTCGAATTTTAAAGCTAATCTCTGGGAATGAGAAAAAATTTCCCCTTACATTTGGGTGCCTGCATGCTGCAAGAGGTAATGCTGGTTTAGTCCAGGGGTGTAGGGATAAGGTGTACATCTTACTCTCTTCCTTGTTCCCGCAGCTTCCAGTGTCGTTATCCTCTACCCGATGCTATAGGCTGTGTGTGGTCTGTTAAATTCCTGGAGTTTAGATTTAATAAATCTAATTGTGATACACTGGGAAAGAAAGAAAGAAAGAAAGAAAGAGAGAGAGAAAGAAAGGAAGAAAAAGAAAGAGAGAGAGAAAGAAAGGAAGAAAAAGAAAGAGAGAGAGAAAGAAAGAAAGGAAGAAAAAGAAAGAGAGAGAGAAAGAAAGAAAGGAAGAAAGAGAGAGAGAAAGAAAGAAAGGAAGAAAAAGAAGGAGAGAGAGAAAGAAAGAAAGGAAGAAAAAGAAGGAGAGAGAGAAAGAAAGAAAGGAAGAAAAAGAAGGAGAGAGAGAAAGAAAGAAAGGAAGAAAAAGAAGGAGAGAGAGAGAGAGAGAGAGAGAAAGAAAAAAAAGAGATAGAGAGGGGGGGGGGAGAAAGGGAGAGAGAGAGGGAGAAAGAGAGAGAAAGAAAGAAGGGAGGGAGGGAAGGAAGGAAGGAAGGAAGGAAGGAAGGAAGGAAAGAAAGAAAGAAAGAAAGAAAGAAAGAGAGAAAGAAAGAAAGAAGAAAAATGTTCCTTCATGTGTTCAGAAAGTACAGAGATAAATGGATAAAGTTTTCTCCACTTTTCCAGGCACCCCCTTTAATCCCGGCACCCGGAAAGAAATCTCATTTTTTTATTTCCTGTGCTGACCATATTTTGTCCATGGAGTTAAAAGGGAAAATAACCCATTTAGCCACTAGGTGGAGCTAAGTATTATAGGAACTTCCTATGGTCCTATGGTTTTATTTTGCCATTTGCAGAGAGCGAATGCACATGGACTTTCACTGGAGAATTGATCCGCAATTTTTTTTCATGAACATGCCCCTTTGTGTCCATAATTCATCAGTTTATAGAAATCAGTACAAGAAAACAAATCTGTTTCTGACACCTGGAAGGGAAAGGTGGTCAAGGCAGTGTGCTCAGTACTGTTAACCTTCCTGTATACACCCAAAAAGACTCCACTATGCCAAAATCACACGCCGTCCCCTTGCATTTTTCCTAAACTCTTCTATGGAGGAATCAATAAAAGAAGGATAAAGCCAGCTTCAATAATAAGTCTACTTGTAATATATTGGTACAAAATTAAGAAGGAGGAATGGAAAAATGATAATAAAGAAAGGGAAGGGTAGGACCTATAGAAGGGAAAGGAAGGGAAAGGAAAGGAGAGGAGAGGAGAGGAGAGGAGAGGAAAGGAAAGGAAAGGAAAGGAGAGGAGAGGAGAGGAGAGGAGGGGGGAAAAGAAAGGAGAGGAGAGGAAAGGAAAGGGAATGAAATAAAAGAAAAGGAAAGGAAAGGGAATGAAATAAAAGAAAGGGAGAGGAAATGAGAGGAGAGGAGAGGAAAGGAAAGGAAAGGCAAAGAAAGGAAAGGAAAGGGAAGGAAAGAAAAGGAGAGGAGAGGAGAGGAAAGGAAAGGAGAGGAGAGGAAAGGAAAGGAAAGGAGAGGAGAGGAGAGGAGAGGAGAGGAAGGAATAATATATTGGTAGGAGGGGAAGAACGGTAAGTGAGGAAGAAAGAAAAAGGAAAGGAAAGGAAAGGCAAAGAAAGGAAAGGGAAGGAAAGAAAAGGAGAGGAGAGGAGAGGAAAGGAAAGGAAAGGAAAGGAAAGGAGAGGAGAGGAAAGGAAAGGGAATGAAATAAAAGAAAAGGAGAGGAAAGGAAAGGAAAGGGAATGAAATAAAAGAAAAGGAGAGGAAAGGAGAGGAGAGGAAAGGCAAAGAAAGGAAAGGAAAGGAAAGGGAAGGAAAGAAAAGGAGAGGAGAGGAGAGGAGAGGAAAGGAAAGGAGATGAGAGGAGAGGAGAGGAGAGGAGAGGAAAGGAAAGGAAAGGAAAGGAAAGGAGAGGAGAGGAGAGGAGAGGAGAGGAGAGGAAGGAATAATATATTGGTAGGAGGGGAAGAACGGTAAGTGAGGAAGAAAGAGAAAGGAAAGGAAAGGAAAGGAGAGGAAAGGAAAGGAAAGGAGAGGAGAGGAAAGGAAAGGAGAGGAAAGGAAAGGAGAGGAGAGGAAAGGAAAGGAGAGGAGAGGAAGGAATAATATATTGGTAGGAGGGGAAGAACGGTAAGTGAGGAAGGCAAGGAAGGGAATGGAAAGGAGAGGAGAGGAGAGGAAGATCTACTTATAATATATTGGTAGAAACCTGTAAAAGTGAGGAAGGAGTTAAATGGCTAATAATGTTTCCTCCGGTGTTCCTGGCTCCCCTTTATCCCATTGCCCGGCTCTCTCTCGGAATGATCCCAGGGAAGAGACAATAAGCTTTGCGCTGACATTTCAGATTTATGGTTATTGAGCAGTGGAGGCAGCATGGAGGAATACATTTGAAATCCTCCCGGGTATTGCAAAAAACTTCATTGCAAGTCATACACACTTGGCCCGAGGGAACAAAGGGAAGATACAGAAACTCATTCTCAGTTGCCAAGGGGACCCTGCCTACCTCTGATGAAAGGAATAATAAGGCGCTCCATCTGATGAGATGCTGGCCTTGGATTCTGCACTCAACACTGGGCAGGTTAGGATGGCGCTGCCATTGTGATTTGGACTTTGAGAGGTGAGGCAAGGCGAGGCTCTTGAGTGTATTGTGAGGCCGCCATGTCAGGAATAATAGAGGTACACTCAGGCAATGCCATTGTCACACTGATTGCAGACTCAAGTGTCAGTGCATCAACTCCCAACCTACTTCACAATGCATGGGGCGCAGCCTGGGGTCAGACAATCCGCTGAACACTGGGGAGGGAAAGTAGGAACAACTGTTACAAAATCATTCAATGTATTTATGAATGCAGCCAATGTTGGCAATAAATAGATATTCCTCATGCAATCTTTCTGCTGAGAGTAGATGGATGGCTTCATCAGTGTGCTGCTGTTCATCCATTGTCCAATCAGGAGGCTGAGAGTGTGTTCTTTATTGTTCAATCAGGAGACCGGGGAAGTATTCTTTTTTGCCCAATCATGAGGCTGAGGGGTGTGTTCTTTGATGTCCAATCAGGAGGCTTGGGGGTGTGTTCTTTATTGTTCAATCAGGAAACTGGGGGCGTGTCCTTCATTGTTTAAACAAGAGGCTAGGATGCGTTCTTCATTGCTCCATCAGGAATATGAGTGTTCTTAATTGTCCAATCAGGAGTCTGGGATGTGCTCTTCTTTGTTCCATCAAGAATCTAGGGGTGTGGCCTTCATTGTTCGATCAGGAGACAGGAAATGTGATCTTCATTGTTCAATCAAGAGACTGGGGGTGTGGTCTTCATTGTTTGATCAGGAAATTAGGGGTGTGGCCTTCATTGTTCAATCAGGAGACTAAGGGTCTGGAGACTGGGGGTGTGGCCATCATTATTTGATCAAGAGACTGGAAATGTGGCCATCATTATTTGATCAGGAGACTGGGGATGTGGTCTTCATTATTTGATCAGGAGACTGGGGATGTGGTCTTCATTGTTCGATCAGGAGACTGGGAATGTGGTCTTCGCTGTTTGATCAGGAGACTGGGGGTGTCGTCTTCATTGTTTGATCAGACTGGGGGTGTGGTCTTCATTGTTTGATCTGGAGACTGGGGGTGTGGTTTTCATTGTTCAATCAGGAGACTGGGGGTGTGGCCTTCATTGTTCAATCAGGAGACTGGAGGTGTGGTCTTCATTGTTTGATCAGGAGCCTGGGGGTGTGGTCTTCATTGTTTGATCTGGAGACTGGGGGTGTGGTTTTCATTGTTCAATCAAGAGAATGGGGGTGTGGCCCTCATTATTCAATCAAGAGACTGGGGGTGTGGTCTTCATTGTTTGATCTGGAGACTGGGGGTGTGGTTTTCATTGTTCAATCAAGAAAATGGGGGTGTGGCCCTCATTATTCAATCAGGAGCCTGGGGGTGTGGCCTTCGTTGTTTGTTCAGGAGAGTGGAAATGTGATCTTTATTGTCCAATCATGAGGCTGGAGGTATATTCTTCACTGTTCAATCAGAAGGCTGGGGTGTGTTCCTTTTTGTCCAATCAGGAGCTGTTTTTATTGCTTTCTGTGCCCCGGTTAGGGAGATTCACCTATGTAGTGTAGGGGGCTACATCCATGAATTTATCTACTTAATGATTTGTTAATACATATTGATAATTTGGTTCATTTTATATTGATTGGGTTGCTCTGGGTTGAAATATGTGATAACACGTGTATTATGGACAACCTATCACCATTTACTGCGCTCCATAGATTCATTTATTGATATCATTATCCATTTATTGTTCTGGGTATTGATGTTGATGTATCTCCTGGATTGCACTGTTGTGGATTGTTTATGTATATTTTATTGACAGTATTCCTTTTTTTAGTATATATATATATATATATATATATTTTTTTTTTTTTAGTTACACATAAGGAGAATATGATTTATTGGTTGTATGATCACTGTTTTTGTACATAAGCACTGTAATTATTTTTACATACTGAATGTATACCCCCAAAGGGTACCATATATCCTCCAGCAGCTACAGTGTTAGTTTTGGAGAGCGGATCTTATCGTTTTAACCTATATAAACACCAAGGCGGTCTTACCATTATATGACTAGCAGCCCTGAGGTGAGATTGTGTTCCAGGAGCAGGGGCGGACTGACAACTCATGGGGCCGCTGGGCAATAGGGGATAATGGGGCCCCTGTGTCCTTGCCCAAACTCAAAAAAGCCTATGAAAAAGGTACCAGGGGCATCTCATGGGGCCCCCTACTGACCCCGGCCCCTCGGGCAGTGCCTGAGTTTCCAAATGGTCAGTCCGCCCCTGCATGTGGCTTACTACAAAGGTACAATGTTGCAGTCTGATCCCTGGAGGGAGAGGAGACTGAGGAAATGCTTCCTCCTGCCTGCAGCAGACTGATGACATTATCTCAGCTAAGGCAAAGTCACTGGTCGGAGAACAATGTCTACTTTTTCTGATGAAAAAATTGTGACACTGGGGGAAGGATCTAAGACGGCGTTGTGTGCTATCACATATTAATGCCATGCCATGTCTGTTCAGCACAGAGTCCGTTAAAGGGTCGGTCCACATACAACTGGTAATTTTAGCATTTGGTAGTTGCCAACAAAACCAACATACAACACCTGTTGAAATCTCTGCAGATCCAAAGTGAAAACAGAAAATACTGAGTCATGGACACTAGATGAAGCTGAGAAGCATAATTATTATCTATGATTAAAGAATGTTGTTTCTGACGACACATGTCGGGGTGGAGCTTTATGACGTGTCCAAAAGTGGGATTTGGCCGAGTTACTTGTACAGCCCTGTTTTTACCCTTTACGCACGTGAGTTCAATTTTAGTTTTCAATAAATAACTTGGAACAAGATTTACCATCAGAAGGGTTCTGTGAGAAGATCTTTGGAGTCTTTTTGGCCTCACATACATGCAATGGAGTACCCTAGATTGTTCCTCGCCTCCATCTGCAAGCAAGTGGTGATCCTGGAGGTGTGTCATAGAGGGGGAGCCATATATTTACAAATCATGTATGATCTTTCTATGATTTGGAGGGTCATGCATATGCCTTTTGGGAACTGCCTATGGTGAAGGTCGCTGCACTGGTGTGGGATGCACTATGTTATCTTCAAATGGACTTTATAGATGAAGTAGACTTTTTTTGTTTTTATTGTGTTTCTTTTGTATACACGATAAGCACATTGGTGTTTTTTTGTAGTTGTTGAAGCGCAGCACTTTTTGTTTTCTTGTTATTTTCTATGATATCCAGCACCATCTAGTGGCCATAATGCATCATATGAATGGGGACAACACTAAATTATGGCCACTAGATGGAGTTGAGGAACATAATTGTTTCCTGTGATAGTCAGTACCATCTAGAGGTCATAATGCAGTATGCAGTTTCTGAACAGTGAAAATACTGCATTATGGAAATTAAATGGAGCTGAGAATCATAATCACTTCCTATGATAGTCAGTACCATCTAGTGGCCATAATGCAGCATGTAAATAGGGATAATACCACATTATGGCCACTAGATGGAGCGGAGGAACATAGTTATTTCCTGTGATAGTCAGCACCATCTAGTGGCCATAATGCAGTATGCAAATGGGAAATACTGCATTATGGTTACTAGATGTAGGTGAGGATCATAATTATGTCCTATGATTATCAGCACCATCTAGTGGCCATAATGTAGTATGTGAATGGGGAAAATACCCCATTATGGCCACTAGATGGAGTTGAGGAACATAGTTATTTCCTGTGATAGTCAGTACCATCTAGTGGCCATAATGCAGTATGCAAATGGGAAATACTGCATTATGGTTACTAGATGTAGGTGAGGATCATAATTATGTCCTATGATTATCAGCACCATCTAGTGGCCATAATGTAACATGTGAATAGGGAAATACTTCATTATGGTCACTAGATGTAGCTAAGGATCATAATTACCTCCTATGATTATCAGCACCATCTAGTGGCCATAATGTAGTATGTGAATGGGAAAAATACCACATTATGGCCACTAGATGGAGCTGAGGAACATAGTTATTTCCTGTGATAGTCAGCGCCATCTAGTGGCCATAATGTAGTATGTGAATGGGGAAAATACTGCATTATGGTCACTAGAAGTAGGTGAGGATCATAATTATGTCCTATGATTATCAGCACCATCTAGTGGCCATAATGTAGTATGTGAATTGGGAAAATACTGCATTATGGTCACTAGATATAGGTGAGGATCATTATTATTTTCTATGATAGTCAGCGCCATCTAGTGGCCATAATTCAGCATGCAAATGGGGAGAATACAGCATTATGGCCATTAGATGGAGCTGAGGAACATAATTATTTCCTCTGATAGTCAGCACCATCTAGTGGCCATAATGTAGTATGTGAATTGGGAAAATACTGCATTATGGTCACTAGATATAGGTGAGGATCATTATTATTTTCTATGATAGTCAGCGCCATCTAGTGGCCATAATTCAGCATGCAAATGGGGAGAATACCACATTATGGCCACAAGATGGAGCTGAGGAACATAGTTATTTCCTGTGATAGTCAGCACCATCTAGTGACCATACTGTAGTATGTGAATGGGAAAAACATAGCTTTATGGCCACTAGATGCAGCTGAGGAGCATAAATATGTCCTATGATAGTCAGCACCACCCAGTGGACAAAATGCAGTATGCAAATGTTAATAGGAAATACTGCAATTTAGCCAGTGGTTGGAGCTGGGTAGCCCAATTATTTCCTGTGATAGTTGGCACCATCTAGTGGCCATAGTGCAGTTTGCGAATGGGGAGAATACCACATTATGGCCACAAGATGGAGCTGAGGAACATAGTTATTTCCTGTGATTGTCATCACCATCTAGTGGCCACAAATACAGTATGCAAATGTTAAATACTGCATTATGGTTACTAGATGTAGCTAGGATCATAATTATTTCCTATGGTTATCAGCACCATCTAGTGGCTCTAATGCAGCTGGTGAATGGAGAAAATACTGCATTATGGTCACTAGATGGAGCTGAGGGACATAGCTATTTTCTAAGACAGTCAGCACCATCTAGTGGCCATAATGCAGTATGTGAATAGGAAAAATACTATGTTAAGGCCACTAGATGGAGCTGAGGAGCATCATTATTTTCTAGTCAGCACCATCTAGTGGCCATAGTATGGTATTTTCCACACTCACACATTCGATCTGCAGAGAATACAGCCTGAGAACATTCGATTTTGGTCCATTGGCACAGAACATGCAGTTTTGATGGATGGGAATCTATGTGATTGTTTATAAATACATGGCTCCTGGACTAAAGGGAATCACATGGGAGGGGGTCTCACTATTGAAGTCTCGATATGATGACACAGCCCAACATACTCCACCTATAACTGAAATAACTTTTGAACGGACTTACACTTTAAAAAAAAAAAAAAGTCACAAATATACAACAGAGGGCCGTTCTATTCCCATTATATTGTAGATGAGAATTATTCTCCTAATCAGTTATTAGTTTTGAATTTTCAGATTCCTGGGATGGAGGGGCGGCCATGGCGGACTATCACGGAGAGGCGAAGGACTCATTTTCTCTGTAATGGATTTCCCGTCCATGTATATAATTTTATACTTCAGCACGGAGTGTGAATGAGGCTCAGCGATCTGTCACCAGCTGAAAACCCATTAGTATAATCAGCGGCTCGGCCCATGTAGGCTGCAGTATTGATATATAATTAACAAAAACCTGCTACGGTGCGATCATTTCCCTTCTCCCGTCTCCATGTGGAGTGGCCGCCTTCCATCTGTTACAGCGTTTCTGACGACCTCCGGCCTTCCCTCCAGTCTTGCACATTTGTACCGGCTCCACTCCCGGACTGAAACGGCTTACTCTGATTTCACTGCACACTGTGGGCGTCTCGCAATGTGCATTAGAAGCTGCAGGAAGGCAGAGAGCCCAACTCATTTCCTGGCTGGAAGACATCCAGCATCATCTAGCGCTTTCCTCCCTTAACCTGCCCCTTTCATTCACTGGATTTCAGTTCTGTCCATCATGGAGGGTCAGCATCACAGGCAGACGTTACCATGCAAACTGAAATGGCTTACTCTGATTTCACTGCCAGGGGCGGATTGACAACTCATGGGGTCCCTGGGCAATAGGGGATCATGGGGCCCCTGTGTCCTTGCCCAAACTCAAAAAAGCCTATGAAAAAGGTACCCGGGGCATCTCATGGGGCCCCCTACTGACCCCGGGCCCTCGTGCAGTGCCTGAGTTTCCAAATGGTCAGTCCGCCCCTGTTCACTGCACACTGTGAGCTTCCCACTGGGGGGAGATCTGTACTGAGGAAGGGGCTATACTGGGGGGAGATCTGTACTGAGGAGGGGGCTATACTGGGGGGAGATCTGTACTGAGGAGGGGGCAATACTGGGGGGAGATCTGTACTGAGAAGGGGACTGTACTGGGGGGAGATCTGTAGTGAGGAGGGGGCTATACTGGGGGGAGATCTGTACTGAACAGGGGGCTGTACTGGGGGGAGATCTGTAGTGAGGAGGGGGCTATACTGGGGGGAGATCTGTACTGAACAGGGGGCTATACTGGGGGGGAGATCTGTACTGAGGAGGGGACTATACTGGGTGGAGATCTGTACTGAGGAAGGGACTGTACTGGGGGGAGATCTGTATTGAGGAGGGGGCTATACTGGGGGGAGATCTGTACTGAGGAGGAGAGCTGCTCTGGGGGGGGGGGTGTACTCGGTGGAGATCTGTACTGAGGAGGAGAGCTGTATTGGGGGAGATCTTCTGTACTGGGGGGAGATCTGTACTAAGGAGGAGAGGTGTACTGGGGGGAGAGCTGTACTGAGGAGGAGAGGTGTGCTGGGGGGAGAGCTGCACTGAGGGGGGGAGTGTACTGGGGGGAGATCTGTACTGTGGGGGAAGGGGACACTAAGTATTGGAAGAGAGGGAAGATCTGTATTGAGGGGGAAACCTGTACTGAGGAGGAGAGCTGTACTGGGGGGAGATTTTATTGAGGGGGAGAGCTGTACTGGGGGTAGATCTGCACTGAGAAGGAAAGCAGTACTGAGGGGAGATCTGTACTGGGGGGGAGTGTACTATGGGTGAAGGGGACACTTAGCATTGGGAGAGAGGGAAGATCTGTACTGAGGGGGGGAGCTGTACTGGGGGGGAGATCTGTAGTAAGGGGGGGAACTGTACTGGGGGGGGCTGGTGTGTACTGGGGGTAGATCTGTACTGAGGAGAAAGAGGGAAGATCTGTACTGGGGGTGATTTGGCTTAGGGGGGGAGGTCATTGTTGCCTGCTGACCATTGGCATTACATGCTCCTGACTCCCGAACTCTGTGTATTACAGACCCCTGACCCCCGAACTCTTTATTACAGACCCCTGACCCCCGAACTCTGTGTATTACAGACCCCTGACCCCCGAACTCTTTATTACAGACCCCTGACCCCCTGTTAGTGGTGCAGTAACGAAGAAATATGTTTTGGGTACAAGGACTGTGCCATATATTACAATGTCCGCTGTGAGTAGACTCCCATTTTAAACAACCTCCCACCGTTGGCATATTTTTTGACACCCCCATAATTTCCCGCCGTGCTCCTCTTAAGCTGACCCCCCACCCCCCTCCACCCAGAATACCAATGATCTAGGGCCCTGTACTAATACAAAGGCTCATGCTGCAATATATTCCATGTGGTGTGTTGGGATTAGCCGCTCTTTACAGCTCCGCAATCTCGCCGCCTCATCGCTGACCTGCTCATTTAGACATTATCCCGGCAATCGCCGGAAGACCATTAGGGGTCAATCGATTGTTTATCATATTTAAAGCTTGCGGAGCGCGCAGATCACGGAACGTGGGGACACGGCGCTGGCGGGCAGGAGACGGCGGCGAGCAGAAGAAATAAAAATGCCGGCAATGATCACATTCTGATGATCTTTGTAGTTTTCTCTTTACCGGCAGTCGACCCAGCAGCCCTTCTCAGCGCCAGGAAAGCAGCCAACGACGCGGCTCGTGACACTCAGTTAAATGAGCCACTTCTTGCCGACTCGGGGAAAAAAGAGGCCTTTGGAAGTGTCTTTAATAAGACCATTCGTTTCTCCTGTCGCTCGGGTCCTTCTCATCCATTGCTCATGTTCTGTGACTCCCTCCCGGGCTTCCTGCAGCCAACCATTAGCGCAAGAGGTATGGGGAGGGGGGGGGGCGGTAATGAAGCCGTCTCAGTAAATATTGCCCAGCTCCGCCGAGGCCCCGAGTCCCATTATTTAGGTTCTGGAGTCTGGGAGGAGTTGGAACCACGGCGTTCGGGGATGGAGGTGAAGTTGGCTGGTGGCCAACGACTGCAGTGCCTTGTTTAATACTCTCCCGTCCTCACAGGGAAAATCAAACCAATGTCCCGTGACCCCCCGGCATTGCGGAGCACATATACTGATTTATCTGGTCGGCTGAGATGAGCCAACTGCACAATGCTCACAAAGGGACGCGTCCAATGCCAAGAGCTCAAAACATGACTGAGAATTACACTAGGTAATGCGACTATGTATTTATCTGCTTTTCTCCCCAGAAGGACGGCACCATCTTTTTTCAGGCATCATCCAGGGTCACCTGGATCTACTTCATGAGCTAAGATGCAGGCTCAGAGATGAGCCAGTTAGGTAAATCCTGGTGCGTGTGCAGGTTCTGGGCTGTGTTCACAAATGTCTGACACAGATCAGCCCCTTGCTGCAGCCTGTCCCCTTGTCTTTTAGGTTCCTGCCTGCAGCGGACCTGATGGATGCATCTCAGACAGGTATTTTTTATTTTTTTCAGAGAATGGGTGCAGGTACTGCTTGCCTCCGCCCCCTACCCACCTCCGAGCACTGACCCTTGGTTCCACCCCCTACCCACCTCTGAGCACTGTTGCTTGGTTCCACCCCCTACCCACCTCCAAGCACTGTCCCTTGGTTCCACCCCCTACCCACCTCCAAGCACTGTCCCTTGGTTCCACGCCCTACCCACCTCCAAGCACTGTCCCTTGGTTCCACCCCCTACCCACCTCCAAGCACTGTCCCTTGGTTCCACCCCCTACCCACCTCCAAGCACTGTCCCTTGGTTCCACCCCCTACCCACCTCCGAGCACTGACCCTTGGTTCCACCCCCTACCCACCTCCAAGCACTGTCCCTTGGTTCCACCCCCTACCCACCTCCGAGCACTGACCCTTGGTTCCACCCCCTACCCACCTCTGAGCACTGTTGCTTGGTTCCACCCCCTACCCACCTCCAAGCACTGTCCCTTGGTTCCACCCCCTACCCACCTCCAAGCACTGTCCCTTGGTTCCACCCCCTACCCACCTCCAAGCACTGTCCCTTGGTTCCACCCCCTACCCACCTCCAAGCACTGTCCCTTGGTTCCACCCCCTACCCACCTCCAAGCACTGTCCCTTGGTTCCACCCCCTACCCACCTCCGAGCACTGTCCCTTGGTTCCACCCCCTACCCACCTCCGAGCACTGACCCTTGGTTCCACCCCCTACCCACCTCCAAGCACTGTCCCTTGGTTCCACCCCCTACCCACCTCCAAGCACTGTCCCTTGGTTCCACCCCCTACCCACTTCCGAGCACTGTTGCTTGGTTCCACCCCCTACCCACCTCCAAGCACTGTCCCTTGGTTCCACCCCCTACCCACCTCCAAGCACTGTCCCTTGGTTCCACCCCCTACCCACCTCCGAGCACTGACCCTTGGTTCCACCCCCTACCCACCTCCAAGCACTGTCCCTTGGTTCCACCCCCTACCCACCTCCAAGCACTGTCCCTTGGTTCCACCCCCTACCCACCTCCCAGTATGGATCTTTTAGGGGATACAGAGCCAAGTATCATTTTGTGGTGATAATTTGTATAAAATGTATTACTGATAACAAGAAATGCAGCAAAATAGATCACCTTCAACCAACAACATTAGTCCCCCACAATAGATTCCCTACAGCGAAATACCCCCAGTAACAATAGATCCACCACAGTGACAATATATGTCCCCCTCTCTCAACAGTAGATCCCTCCAGCAACAATAGAACCCCCCTCACAACAAAATACTTCCCAGTAACAATAGATCCACCCAGCAACAATATATCTCTCAGCAGACAGCAACAATAGACCCCCTCTCTCAACAGTAGATCCACCCTGACAACAATCCACTCCCCTGTAACAATAGATCCACTACAGCGACAATATATTTCCCAGCAGACAGCAGCAATAGTCCCCCTCTCTCAACAGTAGATCCCTCCCAGCAACAAATAACCACCAGCAACAATAGATGCAGCATCAGCAACAATAGACCCCTCCCTCAACAGTAGATCCCTGTAGCAACACTAGATCACCCACAACAAAATACCTCCCAGTAACAATAGATCCACCTCATATCTCTCAGCACACAGCAGCAAAAGACCCCCTCCCTCAATAGTCGACCACTCCAAGGAACAATTATCTTCCCCCCCAGAAACAATAGATCCTCTACTAGCAACAATATGCTCTCCTGCAGCAATAATAGATCCCCCAGCACCCCTTGCAATTACATACATTCAGTGCTGGAGGTGCCGAAATTGAGTTCCCCCCACGTTCCTGCTGAAAGAAAACCCTGATCTCAGTCTATACAATGTCACTGATTGGATCGCAGAGATGTCTCCACTGACCAGAGGCAAAGCTTAGAAGATCTGGGTTGTAGGTGGTCCCTCTCAGGGCAAGGACAAAGGGTGGTCAGGACGGGAAACAGCCCCAGGTACAGCAAAGCAAGGGGGGCACAGACTGGATGCAGGGTGGTACACACATTCTACAGCATGTATTAACAGCGGGGGAGGAGGTGCAGTTCTGGATCCTTGCCCTGGGAGCTGGACAACCCTGTCCCAGTACCGGTCCCTCAACATCATCACTTACAATGCAGGGCTATGTACAGCACTCACCTGCCATGATCTGCCTGCATTGCGTAGACAAGCACAGAGACCCAGTGATTACATCACTAGGTACAAAAAAAGGTATATAATGAAAGTGGAAAGGTTTTATTTAACAATATAATTAGCATATTGATGGGGGGGGGGGGGGCAGGAAAGGCAAAATATAAGAAGATTTAACTTCAGCATGGCTGTCACAGGGGAGCTCAGAGCATGCCGGTACATAGACTCGGCAACATTGTTCTTCCCGATGGATGATAGTAACCGGCTTCCCTAATAATATGAGACAGAGTCTCCTCTGTTGCCATGTCCCTGTGACTCAGACAGGACGGCACTCTGGGGATGGGAGCTGGCACAGCACGGAGGGGCCTGCGTGTCCTTGACAGTGGCAGGAGGCCGGCCAGAGAGTTTTACAGCCAAGCTGCCAAACAATAATTTCCCGGCCTCTCGGAGTAATCAGTCTCTGTAATAGGATGGGACTGTCCAAGTGATGTCTTCTAGAGCACTGGGATTCCTCCAGCAGCTGGTCAAGGACAAGAAGCAGCTTCTTATTAAAGAGGGGCGGCCGAGCCTGACGGGGGGGGGGGGGGTGTCAGATAAATACAGATGAAGCCGAATCTGGGAAAGTTTTCCGATCTGTGCGCAGTGGGGGGAGTCAGCAAAACTGAAATTACGGTGAAGCCCGGGAGATTCGGGTTTGGATTTCACTGGGTTGTACAGTGCTTGGAAAAAAGTCTTCACACCCCTTGATCTTTTCAGATCTTTATTTGTAAAACATTTGGAAAACCATTTCTCATTTTCCTTCCATTTCACAATTATGTGACTCTTTGTGTCGGTCCATCACATCCAATTCCAATAAAAGACATCGACGGTTCTGGTTGTCACATGACAACATGGGGAACATTTCAAGGGGTGTGAAGACTTTTTCAAGGCGCTGTATATGGCTCCTGAGAGTTACAGAAGCTCCTTTCCTTGGACTTGTACTCATTCCGGAAAATGGAATCTCATTTATTATTTTACAGACAGGAAACACAAACATTTTGATGAAGGGTTTAAAGTGACATTTTTTTTTCAATGAAATGCATGTAAGCCCCCCCAGTAAGCAGATCTGGATCTTTGTTTTGCCGAACTTCCTCTGATGGTGAATTCAGGAGTTTTGCATGGAACTGATTTTGCATTTACACTCTGCTCATCCCCAGTTAGGAGTCGTCCCTCTTCCCCAACATTGGGAATTAATGTATAGTATGTGTCTGTGAGAACGGCACTAAATCTACTGTATAGAACACCTTGTTATATCACGCCTTGACTATTGTAACTCCCTCCTCATTGGCCGACCTCATCGCAGGCTATCCCCTCTATCATGAACGCTGCTGCCAGACTCATCCACCTTACCAACCGTTCTGTATCAGCCACCCCTCTCTGCCAATCCCTCCTCTGGCCTCCACTCAGTGTCCTCCACCCCTCTCTGCCAATCCCTCCACTGACCTCCACTCAGTGTCCTCCACCCCTCTATGCCAATCCCTCCACTGACCTCCACTCAGTGTCCTCCATCCCTCTCTGCCAATCCCTCCACTGGCCCCCATTCAGTGTCCTCCACCCCTCTATGCCAATCCCTCCACTGACCTCCACTCAGTGTCCTCCATCCCTCTCTGCCAATCCCTCCACTGGCCCCCATTCAGTGTCCTCCACCCCTCTCTGCCAATCCCTCCACTGGCCCCCATTCAGTGTCCTCCTCCCCTCTATGTCAATCCCTCCACTGACCTCCACTCAGTGTCCTCCATCCCTCTCTGCCAATCCCTCCACTGGCCCCCATTCAGTGTCCTCCATCCTTCTCTACCAATCCCTCCACTGACCTCCACTCAGCGTCCTCCATCCCTCTCTGCCAATCCCTCCACTGGCCTCCACTCAGTGTCCTCCACCCCTCTCTGCCAATGCCTTCACTGGCCTCCACTCAGCATCCTCCATCCCTCTCTGCCAATCCCTCCACTGACCTCCACCCAGTGTCCTCCACCCCTCTCTGCCAATCCCTCCACTGGCCTCCACTCAGTGTGGATCACCAATCTTGTCTCTAAATATCACCCAAACCGTACTCTCTACTCCTCGCACGACCTCCTGCCCTCTAGCTCCCTTGTCTCCTCCTCCCATGCTCATCTCCAGGACTTCTTCAGAGCTTCCCCCATCCTTTGGAACTCTCTACCCCAATTTATCAGACTATCGCCTACTCTGCTCACTTTTAGGTGATCTCTGAAAACCTCTCTCTTCAGGGAAGCCTATCCTGCCCTCAGCTAATAATGGAATCTTCTACTCCTCCTACCAGTCCATCCCCCACAGTTACTACCTTTTGTACCACTAGCCCCTCCCTCTTAGATTGTAAGCTCCTAGGATCAGGGCCCTCCTATCCCTCTTGTATTGAACTGTATTGTTGCTGTATTGTCTCCCGTTATATTGTAAAGCGCTGAGCAAACTGTTGGCGTCATATAAATCCTGTATAATAATAATAATAATAATAATAATAACAGGAGTCCACAAACTGCGGCCCAGGGGCCAAATTTGGCCCACTGTAAGATTTTATCTGGCCCTCTGATGTAAGGGGTGACTCTGACTGGGTGACTTATATGAAAAGGAAAAATTTGATGTAAGGGCATCTCTGATGTAAGGGGTCTTCGATGTAAGGGGGGACTATGATTGGGTGACTTATATGAAGAGAGAAAACTTTGATGTACAGTAAGGGGTCTTCGATGTAAGGGAGGACTCTGATATAAGGGGGCTCTGATGTATGAGGAACTTTTCTGGGGACTGTAAGGGGTCTCCGAAGTATGTCTTGGAGGTTAATAGCAGTATACATGATGACGTCTTCCTATATGTTTGCTGACTTGCAGGGGGAAAATAATCCATTGGAAATAAAGAATCTGCCTGTCATGGGATGATGGAAGTGTCGGGAAGATGAGCGCCTCACTGTCATTTATAATATCCCCAGACAGGATATGTATTATATACACCGCCACAGCGTCACTCCTTGACACATCATTTCATGACTCCTGTAAATCCGGAAAAGAGAGTCTTTTGTTGTCATTGAAGTGTTCCTAAACCCCGGACTCTGCATTCACTATATCTGGTCTCCCCGGACTCTGCATTCACTATATCTGGTCTCCCCGGACTCTGCATTCACTATATCTGGTCTCCCCGGACCCTGCATTCACTATATCTGGTCTCCCCGGACTCTGCATTCACTATATCTGGTCTCCCCGGACCCTGCATTCACTATATCTGGTCTCCCCGGACCCCGCATTCACTATATCTGGTCTCCCTGCACCCTGCATTCACTATATCCGGTCTCTCCGGACCCCGCATTCACTATATCCGGTCTCCCCGGACCCTGCATTCACTATATCTGATCTCCCCGGACCCTGCATTCACTATATCTGGTCTCCCCAGACCCTGCATTCACTATATCTGATCTCCCCGGACCCTGCATTCACTATATCCGGTCTCCCCGGACCCTGCATTCACTATATCCGGTCTCCCCGGACCCTGCATTCACTATATCTGGTCTCCCCAGACCCTGCATTCACTATATCTGATCTCCCCGGACCCTGCATTCACTATATCCGCTCTCCCCGGACCCTGCATTTACTATATCCGCTCTCCCCGGACCCCGCATTCACTATATCCGTTCTCCCCGGACCCCGCATTCACTATATCCGGTCTCCTGGACCCTGCATTCACTATATCCGGTCTCCCTGGACACTGCATTCACTATATCCGGTCTCCCCGGACCCTGCATTCACTATAACCGGTCTCCCCGGACCCTGCATTCACTATATCCGGTCTCCCAGGACCCTGCATTCACTATATCCGGTCTCCCCGGACCCTGCATTCACTATATCCGCTCTCCCCGGACCCTGCATTCACTATATCCGGTCTTCCCGGACCCTGCATTCACTATATCCGGTCTCCCCGGACCCTGCATTCACTATATCTGGTCTACCAGGACCCCGCATTCACTATATCTGGTCTCCTTGGACCCTGCATTCACTATATCTGGTCTCCCTGGACCCTGCATTCACTATATCTGGTCTCCCCGGACCCTGCATTCACTATATCTGGTCTCCACAGACCCTGCATTCACTATATCTGGTCTACCAGGACCCCGCATTCACTATATCTGGTCTCCTTGGACCCTGCATTCACTATATCTGGTCTCCCCGGACCCTGCATTCACTATATCTGGTCTCCCCGGACCCTGCATTCACTATATCTGGTCTCCCCGGACCCCGCATTCACTATATCTGGTCTCCCAGGACCCTGCATTCACTATATCCGCTCTCCCTGGACCCTGCATTCACTATATCTGGTCTCCACGGACCCTGCATTCACTATATCTGGTCTCCACAGACCCTGCATTCACTATATCCGCTCTCCCTGGACCCTGCATTCACTATATCTGGTCTCCACGGACCCTGCATTCACTATATCTGGTCTCCACAGACCCTGCATTCACTATATCTGGTCTCCCTGGACCCTGCATTCACTGTATCTGCTCTCCCAGGACCCTGCATTCACTGTATCTGGTCTCCCTTAGTACACAGAACTTGGAAATGCAATTATTTTAGTAAATATAAACTGCTAAATCCCTTTTCCCATCAGCAGTATATAGCAGTCTTGTGACTTCTATCAGTGTCCAGCAGAGCACTGGTTAAAGCTTGTAGGAGGAGTTTTAATGCTCCTCTGACTGTCCTCTGAGGCTGACCCTCTGTCTGGACAGTGATGATTGGCCCTGTGCTGATCACATGCACCTACCCAGAAAAAAAAATCTATAGCAAAACACACCAAACTGAGCATGTGCAGCTTGCCCCCTAAGGCTCTGTTCTATCAGCAGATGGATTGGGGACAGTAGAAGAAGAGGAGGATCAGAGAAGACAGGATCAAGCATCCTTTTTACACAATGCGGAGAATTAACCCCTTAGGTCCCACAGTGAGTATAACAAGCATGCTTTACTGCATCTACAGACTGATTTTACTGTGGTAGGATTAGTAACACTGTGAGCCTGGGTTCACAATGCTGCAAATTCCACACCGCATCAGTCGCACCCCATTCATGCGAACCGCTGCGGGTGTGTATGTTAAGTTAACTACACCCCAAAATTGGTTCAAAAAATGCAGTGCCATGTGCAGAATTGGATCACATAGGTGTGAATGCCCATGTGATCTGATTCTAGTGCGGACCAAAAAAAGATGGTGGGAGCCCCTCATAATGGGCACAGCAGGTGTACAGACCTAGGAACTCAGCACAGGGATGGTGGGACCCCCTCATAATGGACACGGAGGGTGTACAGACTCAGGAACTCAACATAGGGATGGTGGGATCTCCTCATAATGGGCACAGCAGGTGTACAGACCCGGGAACTCAACATTGGGATGGTGGGAACTCCTCATAATGGGCACAGCAGGTGTACAGACCTAGGAACTCAGCACAGGGATGGTGGGACCCCCTCATAATGGACACAGAGGGTGTACAGACTCGGGAACTCAACATAGGGATGGTGGGACCTCCTCATAATGGGCGCAGCGGGTGTACAGACCCAGGAACTCAACATAGGGATGGTGGGACCTCCTCATAATGGGCACAGCAGGTGTACAGACCCGGGAACTCAACATAAGGGTGGTGGGACCTCCTCATAATGGGCACAGCAGGTGTACAGACCCGGGAATTCAACATAAGGATGGTGGGACCTCCTCATAATGGGCACAGCAGGTGTACAGACCCGGGAACTCAACATAAGGATGGTGGGACCTCCTCATAATGGGCACAGCGGGTGTACAGACCCGGGAACACAACATAGGGATGGTGGGACCTCCTCATAATGGGCGCAGTGGGTGTACAGACCTGGGAACTCAGCACAGGGATGGTGGGACCTCCTCATAATGGGCGCAGCAGGTGTACAGACCCGGGAACTCAGCACAGGGATGGTGGGACCTCCTCATAATGGGCACAGCAGGTGTACAGACCTGGGAACTCAACAATGGGATGGTGGGACCTCCTCATAATGGGCACAGTGGGTGTACAGACCCGGGAACTCAACATTGGGATGGTGGATCTCCTTTTAATGGGCATAGCAGGTGTACAGACCCAGGAACTCAACAATGGGATGGTGGGAACGCCTCATAATGATCCCAGAGGGTGTGCAGACCCGGGAACTCAACATTGGGATGGTGGGACCTCCTCATAATGGGCACAGCGGGTGTACAGACCCTGGAACTCAACATAGGGATGGTGGGACCTCCTCATAATGGGCACAGCGGGTGTACAGACCCTGGAACTCAACATAGGGATGGTGGGACCTCCTCATAATGGGCACAGCGGGTGTACAGACCCGGGAACTCAACATAGGGATGGTGGGACCTCCTCATAATGGGCACAGCGGGTGTACAGACCCAGAACTCAGAGATCTCATCAATAGGGTTCCCAAGAGAGAGAAGAGACTCTCAGGGGTTTACCTCTGCCTACCAAACACTAATCAGAAATAACTAAGTTCTTCAGAAGCTAAACCCCCATCGCCCCGTGCCGAGGTTCCCCGACAGCTGGAACGCCATGGGATTCCCCAGGCTGATGACATGCCGTCGTTGAGAAAAGCACATAGAGGAAGGGGCTGTGCAGACCTCTCCAGAGGTGAGCGCTATTATCCGCTCCACAGCTCCAACCGCAGCAGATGTGACCTGGAAATTATGCAGGAGGAAAAGTCTCATTTCCACAAAGTGACTTTCATCTGCCGAGTTTCCTGCTGAAGGATTTGCTGGGGAATCGGGCTGCCTCTTGTCTCTGATTCCTCGTCTTCTCCAACCTCAGGCACAATCCAAAAAACTTCATCCCACGGCTTTGCTCCTCAGCAAGAATCCCATCTACATACTCCCCGATCGAATCACAAGAACAAATAAAAATTTGGCAAACTCTACAGCAGAAGGAAATGAAAGGGCTTCTTATAAGAGTCAGGATTAAGGTGTTTGCTTATATTTCGGATTTACTGGATCTGAGAGTTTCCTCCATGACAACGGTTAAGGTGATGTCTACAAGTTGAGTTGTTAAGGAGACTTTTCCAGGTTATAAAAACTCTCTGGGAGACGCAAGAGGGCGCTTGTAAGTGCAGCAGATTAGAAAATGTAATATATAAATAAAATGCAGCGCTAAAATGTCAATGTAAAGTAAAAATTATGCAAATGATCACAAAGTGACAGTCCGTGCAGGTCTAAGTGAAGATAGTATCAATCGCGATCCAGTGTCGGTGCTCCCAAAGTGATATGGTAAGAGTACGCACTCACCAGATGCGCAATGTTAATGCACATCCAGTTAGTGAGGGACTAATGCTTTGGCAGCAAGCTCTGCTACTGTGATAAAGGCATGAAGTCCACTAGGTCTACCTTGATCTGAGGTCTCCTATACCCTGCTGTCAGGCAGGGCTGCTGTTAGAAATTGTGGGGCCTCATACAGCCTACCTGACAGGGCCCCAGCCAGGGTAAGTGTGTGGGTGCAGGTGTATGACCCCAAACTAGACTAGCTAGAGTACCCGTGTGAATGAGCCCTTATTTATGTTTTTAATTATTTTTTTAATTTAAAAAAAAAAAAAAAAAACATTAATAGCCTGGGGGAGGGGGGAAGGGTGGACTTTGGTGAAATATCAGGGGTTTAAACAGACCCCTGATGTTTGACTTTTGAGAAATTGATTACTGACACAAATCTCCAATCGTTTCTCTGCAGCCTCAGCTGCTGCAAAAGGAATGAACAGGAAGCGCTCTATACAGCTGGTATGGGCACAAGAGCCAAACTTTCAGCGATCGGAGAACTCCAGAACCTGTGTAGTGACATCAGACACCGGGGGGGGGGGGGGAGGGGCATGGCACCACGTTTCAAGGTAGTAAAGCCTCTTTCTCAAGCCTCCTTGAAATGCGTTGCCATGCCCCTGGCATCTGACATCATCAGAGAGGTTCCCACTCTGTCAGATTGCTGACAGTTCCATGCTTGTGCCCATGTTTCCATCCTATACCAGATGACCTCAGATGACCATAGATGACCACAGATGACCATAGATGTCCACAGATGACCACAGATAACCACAGATAACCAAAGATGACCATAGATGACCACAGTTGACCACAGATGACCACAGATGACCAAAGATGACTATAGATGACCACAGATGACCATAGATGTCCACAGATGACCACAGATGACCACAAATGACCACAAATGACCACAGATGACCATAGATGACCACAGATGACCACAGATGACCAAAGATGACCACAGAAGACAGTTCATTCACAAATTAAAGCATAGTAAACATGGGGGGGGGGGACAAAGGGAGATCCAAGCTGTGGATGAAGGGGTTCATGGACAGGAAAGGGGGTCATTGGAGTGGCGAGGGGGCAGTCCCTGAAACCGATCCCCCCGTGGCTCCCCCTGCAGCAACAGGAAGAGAAGCCAGCAAGGGAATGGCCTGCACAATATAGCTGCCCCCCTGTTTAACAGATAGTGTCCAGACCCCATACAGGAGGGCTGGTGCTACCCCCTTGCCAGGATCCAGAGAACATCCCAATAGACCTGTAAAGTTACTACATTGAATAATTTCTCCCGAATTTCTTTGGCCATGGCTGAAACACGAAGAGATGGTCCTCGATGAAGCTCGATAGATAACTGCATGGGCCTCATCATACTGGAGCTCCCGAGGTGTGTGCTGTACAACTTCCTCGCTTGTTGTCTATCATCAGTGACCACAATTGGGTTTTTATGTCCCCACCACATATAGGACGGGACCCCCTGGCATTTCCTTTCCCCAATGAACCATATACCCCTACATGTTCCACATATACAGAGTGCTGCACAGGAGGTGATAGGAAATCTCCCCAATGGGGCCACAGGGAAAGGCCAAACCAAACAGGAGTTCTAAGCCTTCCCCACTCAAAATTAAAAAGAAAAAGTTATGGATGGAGAGCCACTTTGGTCCCTTTAATCACCCAACTACTAATACGTTCACTGCAGGAGGAATAGTGCCCCACCATTGGTGCCAGTAGGAGGAATAGTGCCCCACCATTGGTGTCAGTGGGAGGAATAGTGCCCCACCATTGGTGTCAGTAAGAGGAATAGTTCCCCATTACTGGTGTCAGTAGGAGGAATAGTGCTACATCATTGGTGTCAGTGGGATGAATAGTGCCCCATCATTGGTGTCAGTGGGAAGAATAGTGCCCCATCATTGGTGTCAATGGAAGGAATAGTGCCCCATCATTGGTGTCAGTGGGAAGAATAGTGCCCCATCATTGGTGTCAGTGGGAAGAATAGTGCCCCATCATTGGTGTCAATGGAAGGAATAGTGCCCCATCATTGGTGTCAGTGGGAGGAATAGTTCCCCAACATTGGTGTCAATGGAAGGATTAATGCCCCATCATTGGTGTCAATGGAAGGATTAATGCCCCATCATTGGTGTCAGTGGGATAAATAGTTCCCATCATTGGTGTCAGTGCAGGAAATGTTGCCCCATTGTTGGTGTCAGTGGAGGAATAGTGCCTCATATCAGTGTAAAGAACAGTGCTCCACCATTGGTGTCAGTGCAGGAATTATTGTCCCATTGTTTGTGTCAGTGGGAGGAATAGTGCCCCATCATTGGTGTCAGTGGGAGGAATAGTGCCCCATCATTGGTATTAGTGGGAGGAATAATGCCCCATCATTGGTGTCAGTAAGAGGAATAGTACCCCACCATTGGTGTCAGTGGGAGGAATAGTACCCCACCATTGGTGTCAGTGGGAGGAATAATACCCCACCATTGGTGTCAGTGGGAGGAATAATACCCCACCATTGGTGTCAGTGGGAGGAATAATACCCCACCATTGGTGTCAGTGGGAGGAATAATACCCCACCATTGGTGTCAGTGCAGGAACTATTGCCACATTGTTGGTGTCAGTTGGAAGAATGGTGCCCCAAGGGCCAAATAAAGTTATGCAAAGGGCCGGATTTGGCCCCAGGGCCACAGTTTGGAGCCTGCTGTAATCTATTGTGGAGGGAAGGCAATCAATGTGCTCAGTTGATCTGGAGGGGGGCGAATTGGGTTTAATAAATGGGCCCCGTAGGGCCCGCTGTGGCCGCAGGTCTCATCAGACCTGTTAGATGGAATGTGAATTATTGATAAGTCGGAAGGTGTTAATAGTCTCCCGACAGACACTTCCCGACTCCGGCAACCACAGAGCGTCTCATCAGATGATGGGTTGGACGGCGACGTGTGACGGAACATCGGGAGGAAGGCGCTGTCTGTGGTTAACCGGGAGACTTTCATCACTGAGAAGCTGCCGAGGTGAGATCACCAGAAAACAAACCAACCTGACGGCTGAATCTCTCAGAGCCTGACACCGATCGCAGGTCTATGACCAGCATTCAACCAAGGATCGCTAAAGAATAACTGCACCAATGGGCTTTAGTCTGAAATCCATGTGTCCGTGTATTCCTTCTCTCCCAGGAATCGCAGGACTCCCCTTGCCAATGACATTTACATGTGTCTCCAGAAGGGCAGAACCATCTTTGTTCAGGCATCTTCCAGGGTCACCATCTACAATCCTGGAAATCCTAGTTCTGGGCTGTGTTCACAAATGTCTGACACAGATCAGCCCCCTGCTGCTCATCAAATGAGCTTGTCAGTCAGCTACTTCTCCTTTCACTGTCCAGTCACAGGGTGCAGAGGGGACCTGTAAGTCTAATTAAAATTGCAGGAGAAAATGATCTGGTCCCTTATCTTGACCTTGCTTCAGCCTCTTGCAGTTCCAGTATAGCAGTGCTGAGACTGGAAGAGGAAAAACCAGCAGAAGGAGCCAATCAGGTTGACTTTAGTACAAGAAGCATGCTGATAGGAGGAAAGATCAGAATGACAGAGAGATGAACTCATCAACTTCTCCTTTCACTGTACAGTCACAGAACACCTGAATGCAAAGTAAAATTGCAGCAAAGAAGAATCCACCCCCCCCCCCCTCCCCTGGCCTGGTATCAGCCTCTTGCAATTCCAGTACAGCAGAGCTCAGACTGGAAGAGGAAGAAGCAGCACAAGCAACCAATCAGGTTGACTTCAGTGCAAGAAGCATGCTGATAGGAGTTGAGAGCGGAGTGACAGAGAGACAGGCTCACCAGTCTGCTGCTTCTCCATTCACTGTCCAGTCACAGTGCACAGAAGACCTGAAGGCAAAGTAAAATTGCTGCAGAAAAAGTTCTGGTCTCCTCCCTTGACCTGGCATCTGCCTCTTGCAGCTCCAGTACAGCACAGCTTAGACTGGAAGAGGGAGAAGCAGCACAAAGTGCCAATAAATTGGGCTTCAGTGCAAAGAGCACGCTGATAGGAGTTGAGAGTGACAGAGAGATGAGCTCACCAGTCTGCTACTTCTCCTGTCACTGTCCAGTCGCAAGGTGCAGACGAGACCAGGGGCGGACTGACCATTTGGAAACTCGGGCACTGCCCGAGGGCCCGAGGTCAGTAGGTGGCCCCATGAGATGCCCCTGGTACCTTTTTCATAGACTTTTTTGAGTTTGGGCAAGGACACAGGGGCCCCATGATCCCCTATTGCCCGTGGGCCCCATGAGTTGTCAGTCCGCCCCTACACGGGACCTATAAGTCAAAGTAAAATTGCTTCCGAGAAAGATCCGGTCTCCTCCCTTGACCTGGCATCCGCCTCTTGTAGTTCCAGTACAGCAGAGCTCAGACTGGAAGAGGGTGAAGCAGCACAAGGATTCAATCACTTGTGCTGCTTCAGTGCAAGGAGCATGCTGAGAGTAGGAGAGAACAGAGTGACAGGGAGATGAGCTCATCAGTTTGTGATGTGTGGCAGAGCTGTGTCAATCTCAGGGCCGGATGAACAAGCACACATGTATTATTATTATTATACAGGATTTATGGCGCCAACAGTTTGCTCAGCACTTTACAATATAACGGGAGACAATACAGCAACAATACAGTTCAATACAAGAGGGATAGGAGGGCCCTGATCCTGGGAGCTTACAATCTAGGAGGGAGGGGCTAGTGGTACAAAAGGTAGTAACTGTGGGGGATGGACTGGTAGGAGGAATAGAAGATTCCATTATTAGCTGAGGGCAGGATAGGCTTCCCTGCAGAGATATGTTTTCAGAGATCACCTAAAAGTGAGCAGAGTAGGCAATAGTCTGATAAATTGGGGTAGAGAGTTCCAGAGGATGGGGGAAGCTCTGGAGAAGTCCTGAAGACAAGCATGGAGGAGACAAGGGAGCTAGAGAGCAGGCGGTCGTGCGAGGAGCGGAGAGGACGGTTTGGATGATATTTGTATGTTTTGACCTGTGTATGTAGCTGGAGTTCAGCTTTAAGCCATTAGACGTAAATGAACGCACCCCCCAGCAGGGGGCCTATTCGCACGTTTTTGGTAATAATTTGCGGTACCATTACAGACTCCCCATACCCGCAGACCTTCAAAATGGATGAGACTCCATTGAATGTGGGAATCCAAGCTGAGACCTTGTCCCCGCCAGTGAATCTTTCATCCAGTTAGTAGAAGTGAGATACTTATACATGCAAAATAATTGGCCGCTCTGAAGAATGGAGTGCGATGGCACAGCGATGGTTTTGTATCGCCTCGGCACTGCGTAAGGACGTCGAAGAAAAAGCTCTTTGTTTTCCTGCTGCCCGCTTGTTCTAGGGACAATATTCCGAGGCTCCGCCGCGCATTTGCAGCGTGTCGCGGTGACCCCCGATGTGCCAATTTCTTTTTTTCTACTAAGTGGAGGAAAAACACACAATGACTGGAAGGAGGAATGTCACCAATCAGCGTTTCAGAGGATCAGCATCAGACAGAATCAACGTCGTGTCACCAAGTCCTTCCATGTGAAAGTCACACCTTTATACCCAACATTATTGTCTTCTCTTCTTACATGAAGAGCTTGGTTTGCTCACACCTCTCAGATATACGCATACCTTTATTTTATATAAAGCTGACCTCTGAGCCAATCAAATATCATCAAAAACAAGAGTCACGTGTATTCTTCCTTGAATCTCGGTGTGCCTTACGTATTTCTTCCAGATCTGTGCAGTCATCCAGTGTGAGACTTCCTGTAATAAAGACCGCTCACTGCTGCTCTCCCTCCTTGTGCAGGGGGACTGGTCTTGTCTCCGCCCCCCTCCTGTAGTTTTCTACAGGTAGCCTGTAGTGGGTGGAGACTTCTTGGCCCCTCCCATAGCTCTGCTGCTCTCTCTCCTTGTGCAGAGAGACTGGTCTTGTCTCCGCCCCCCTCCTGTATTTTTCTACAGGCAGCCTGTAGTGGGTGGAGTCTGCTTGGCCCCTCCCATAGCTCTGTTGCTCTCTCTCCTTGTGTAGGGTGACTGGTCTTGTCTCCGCCCCTCCTGAACTTTTCTGCAGGAAGACTGTAGTGGGTGGAGTCTGATTGGCTCCTCCCACAGCTCTGCTATTCTCTCTCCTTGTGCAGGGGGACTGGTCTTGTCTCCACCCCCTCCTGTCATTTTCTAGAGGCAGCCTGTAGTGTGTGGAGTCTGATGGGCCCCTCCCATAGCTTTGCTGCTCTCTCTCCTTGTATAGGGTGACTGGTCTTGTCTCCGCCCCCTCCTGTAGTTTTCTACAGGCAGCTTTTAGTGGGTGGAGTCTGTTTGGCCCAATGTTCTGCTGCTCTCTTTCCTTGTGCAGGGGGACTGGTCTTGTCCTCGCCCTCTCTTGTAATTTTCTAAAGGCAGCCTGTAGTTGGTGGAGTTTGCTTGGCTCCTCCCATAGCTCTGCTACTCTCTCTTCTTGTGCAGGGGGACTGGTCTTGTCTCCGCCCCTCCTGTAGTTTTTTACAGGCAGTCTTTAGTGGGTGGAGTCTGCTGGGCCCCTCCCAATGCTCTGCTGCTCTCTCTCCTTGTGCAGGGTGACTGGTCTGGTCTCTGCCCTCTCCTGTAGTTTTCTACAGGCAACCTGTAGTAGGTGGAGTCTGCTTGGCCCCTCCCATAGCTCTGCTGATCTTTTTCCTTGTGTAGGGTGACTGGTCTTGTCTCCGCCTCCTCCTGAATTTCTGCAGGAACACTATAGTGGGTGGAGCCTGCTGGGTCTCTCCCACAGCCCTGCTCTCTGCACAGGCTGTGTACAGCACAGTGATAATGTCGCCTCTACTTTACAAAATAATATCTGGGTTTGCAAAGGCATTCATAGCAAACAAAGTTGATTTACTGCATATCCTTTGTGGCTATTGAGAATAAATGTAACACACAACTTTTTTGCACTTTGGATAGATCCCCTGCCAGGCTTTTATTGTTGTCTGTGACCCCATTAGGAAGATTTACCCTCTCTATGTGTCCCTTTTACCATCATCACTGAGAGCAAAAGAAAGAAAATCCCAAATTCTGAGCAGCAGCAGATTCAAGGTGAGAAGGTTATTACATTTTATCATGGGAATTTTTTTTAACTCTCTCCCTCCCACCTCCTCCTCCTCTGCACATCTAATTTTCTTTCTGTCTCTCCCCAAAATAAAATCTAGCCGGCGACTCAATATCATCCAAATGCGTTAATGTTTATTGGATACAAAATAAATACAGCGTAGACATCCCTATGTGTTTCTGCCGTCAGGCCTTAATCATATCTATGATGGCCGAAACGCGTAACCGTATTTATACTGTACTCATCTTGTAGCAAATAAACGTTACTGCATTTGGATGATACTGGGCTGCCAGGTAGTTATTGGCTACAAGATACGCTCAGCATAGAAACGATTCTGCGTTTCGACTGTCAGGCCATACTTGCAGCTATGATTAAGGCTTGATGGCCGAAACTCAGAAGTGTATCTATGCTGAGTGTATCTTGTAGCCAATAAACATTACCACATTTGGATGATAGCGGATTGCAGGGCTGTTACTGGGCACAAGATACGCTCAGCATAGATACACCAGCGCGTTTCGGCTGTCAGGCCTTACTCATAGCTATGATTAAGGCCTGATAGCTGAAACAGGTAAGTGTATCTATGCTGAACTGATCCTGTAACCAATAAATGTTACCGTGTTTGGATGATATCAGGTTGCCGGGTTGTTATGGGCTACAAAATAAGCACAGCATAAACACACTGCTGCGTTTCAGCCGTCAGACCATACTTGCAGCTATGATTAAGGCCTGATGGCCGAAACGCACAAGTGTATCTAAGCTGAGTGTATCTTGTAGCCAATAAACATTACCACATTTTGGATGATACTGGATTGATGGGTTGTTACTGGTTACAAGATAAGTTCAGCATAGATACACCTGCGCGTTTCGGCCATCAAGCCTTAATCGTAGCGCTGATTAAGCCCTGATGGCTGAAACGTGTAAGATTATCTATGCTGAACTGATCCTGCAACCAATAAATTTTACCGCATTTGGATGATATCAGGTTACCGGGTTGTTACTGGCTACATGATAAGCCCAGCATAAATACACTTACGCATTTCGGCTGTCAGGACTTAATCAAAGCTATGAATAAGGCCTGTTGGCTGAAACGTGTAAGATTATCTATGCTGAACCGATTCTGTAACCAATAAACGTTACCGCATTTGGATGATATCAGGTTGCAATTGTTACTGGCTACATGATAAGCCCAGCAAAAAAACACTTACGCATTTAAGCTGTCAGGCTATAATCAAAGCTATAACTAAGGCCTGATGGCTGAAACGCAATAGTGTATCTATGCTGATCCTATCTTGTAGCCAATAAATGTTACCACATTTGGATGATACCGTGTCATCGGTTGGGTATTGGCTACAAAATGAGTTCAGCATAGATACGCTTACGCATTTTGGCTGTCAGACCCTAATCAGAGCTATCATTAAGGCCTGATGGCCGAAGGGTATCTATCTGAAGCTATCTTGTAGCCAATAAGCATTACCACATATGGATGATACAGGTTGCCAGGTTATTATTGGCAGTGATTGGCCATGATAGCTATGATTAAGGCCTGACAGCTGAAATGCGTACGTTATCTGTGCTTTCCGCATTTGGATGATACGGGTTGCCAAGTTATTATTGGCTGTGTTTGGCCATGATAACTATGATTAAGTCCTGACTGGCGAAATGCGTAAGCATATCTGTACTTTCCGCATTTGGATGATACAGTTTGCCAGGTTAATATTGGCTGTGTTTGACCACAATAGCTATGATTAAGGCCTGAAAGCCGAAACGCGTAAGCATATCTGTACTTTCCGCATTTGGATGATACGGGTTGCCAGGTTATTATTGGCTGTGTTTGGCCACGATAGCTATGATTAAGGCCTGAAAGCCGAAATGCGTAAGCAGATCTGTGCTTTCCACATTTGGATGATACGGGTTGCCAGGTTATTATTGGCTATGGTTGGCCATGACAGCTATGATTAAGGCCTGACAGCCGAAATGCGTAAGCATATCTGTACTTTCCGCATTTGGATGATACGGGTTGCCAGGTTATTATTGGCTATGGTTGGCCATGATAGCTATGATTAAGGCCTGACAGCCGAAATGCGTAAGTTTATCTGTGCTTTCCGCATTTGGATGATACCGTGTATCTATGCTGATCCTATCTTGTAGCCAATAAATGTTACCACATTTGGATGATATCGGTTGGGCATTGGCTACAAGATGAGTTCAGCATAGATACACTTACGCATTTTAGCTGTCAGACCCTAATCAGAGCTATCATTAATGCCTGATGGCCGAAGGGTATCTATCTGAAGCTATCTTGTAGCCAATAAGCATTGCCACATATGGATGGTACTGGGTTGCCAGGTTATTATTGGCTATGGTTGGCCATGATAGCTATGATTAAGGCCTGACAGCCGAAACGCGTAAGCATATCTGTACTTTCCGCATTTGGATGATACGGGTTGCCAGGTTATTATTGGCTGTGTTTGGCCATGATAGCTATGATTAAGGCCTGACAGCCGAAACGCGTAAGCATCTCTGTACTTTCCGCATTTGGATGATACAGGTTGCCCGCATTTTGAGAGAAGTAATCAGTATCTCCTCTCCATTTTTCCCCATTAGTCTTTGTCCTCCTGCTTCGATAATAGGGCTCCTTCGAAACAATCCTGACAATGGCGGCAGCAGACGGTTCCTGCATTTGTGAATCTGACGCGTTGCTCTGGATCTGTATTATAGCCGCAGCATTGTGCCGGAGTGCCTATAACGAGCCGGAGTCATTACAGCAACACCTCGTGTGGATATGTGTGGCCGCAGGCGCGTGTCACCAGCTAGGACCTGGCACTAGAGAACAGCTGGGGGCCTTTGGAGGAAGATAATGAGAGGAGGACGGCTCCCAGGCACAGACACAGAAAACAGGGTACCTGTGATTGCACGGCCTGTGATCAGACGCCGGGCTCTTCTATCCAACAGAGACTATTACAGCCAAACCACCAAACCCAAACTGTTTACTGAGACCGCCACTGCGAATATCAGACGTGAGCTGTCAACGGCGTGTCACGGGGCGTTCATATCAGGCTGGAACAAATGCTCGCTGGCTAGCAGGCAATTTGTTCTGACTTTGATGGAGAGAAGGTCAAACCAACTTCATTAGATATATTTTCATAGGTTACCGACATTTTTCATGGTTCAGTGGAGAGCAGATGTAGTGTGTCAACCAATGATATTGGCTCTTTACCATGTGATCAGCTGTGTCCAATCACTTCACTGGGTATATGGAAGGGTTTCCAACCACCTTAAGTTGTCTACATTCACGTGTGAACATTTCTTAAAATGATGATAGATGTCCATTAACCATTAGCCGCCCAGCCTATAGCCGTTTGGCGGCAGCAAAAATGCTTCACCATTCCGGGTGCACGCCATTTGGCGCAGCGGTGCGATCTGTCACCGGCCGTATACCTCGGACACGGCCGATGACAGATCTGAGTACCGGCCCCCGTTGCCGGTGCCATGTGACCTGCTGTGACCAATCACAGCAGGTCACATGACAGTTGTATACAATGGATGGCTTCATTCATGCCATCCATTGTATACTAGTGTCTAGCTGTGAATGGTCACAGCAGGTCACATGCACATGTCATGTGATTAGCTGTGGCCAAATCACAGCTAAGCACAAAAAAAAAAAAAAACCCCACAATGAATCAATTTCATTCAGGTAAATGCTTGCTTATAGCAAAGTAATTCTTTGCTATAAGCAAATTGTGTAAAAAAAAAAAAAACTGATCACTTCCCCAAAGTAGTACAATGTCACTATGGTAACATTGTACTACTTTGGACATAGTGAAATATGAAAAAAAAATCTTAAAAAAAATAAAAAAAAATGTAATAAAAAATTTAAAATAATAAAAAAAAAAAAAAAAAAAATTTTTTTCATACTGTCACCAGTCAGTGTCCCTGCTCACCGCCATGCCAGTTATATGATGACGCTGTACTGCACTGGTGACAGTATGTAAAAAAAAAATAGTGAAAATAATTTTTTTAATTTTTTAATTTTCCGAAAAATTATGGCAAAATAAATACAACTTCAAAAAACGCGCCATTCCTCTTATGAAGTACGTCCGACTGTCTACTCTGCAAAAAGGGGTCATTTGGGGATATCTGTACTGTCCTGACATTTGGGGGATATCTGTACTGTCCTGACATTTGGGGGATATCTGTACTGTTCTGACATTTGGGGGATATCTGTCCTGTCCTGACATTTGGGGGATATCTGTCCTGTCCTGACATTTGGGGGATATCTGTACTGTCCTGACATTTGGGGGATATCTGTCCTGTCCTGACATTTGGGGGATATCTGTACTGTTCTGACATTTGGGGGATATCTGTACTGTTCTGACATTCTTGGACCTCAAGAAATTAGATTGGCTGTCAGTACTTCAGGATTGATCAATATTCAGATCTATACCATAGTTTGTGAACTCTATAACTTTCCTACAAACTAAATAATACATCCTAATTTGGGTTATTTTCACCAAAGACATGTAGCAGAATACATCTCGGCCTAAATTTATGAAGAACAATTATTTATTTACAAACTTTTATAACAGAAACAAAGAAAAACGTGTTTTTTTTCAAAAATTTTCGGTAATTTTTGATAATTTAGCAAAAAATAAAAACCCCAGCGGTGATTAAATACCACCAAAAGAAAACTCTAGTTGTGTGAAGAAAATGATAAAATTTTAGTTTGGGTACAATGTTGTATGACCGCGCAATTGTCATTCAAAGTGTGCGAGCGCTGAAACGTGAAAAATGGCCTGGGCAGGAAGGGGTAAAATTGCCCGGTATTGAAATGGTTAAATTCTGTTGGGATTTTCTCCATCATATGGCGCATATAGGCTCCCAACCAGGGGCGGACTGACAACTCCTGGGGCCCCCCGGGCAATAGGGGATCATGGGGCCCCTGTGTCCTTGCCCACACTCAAAAAAACCCTATAAAAAGGTACCATGGGCATCTCATGGGGCCCCCTACTGACCCCGGGCCCAAGTTCTTGAATGGTCAGTCCGCCCCTGCTCCCAACAGCAAACTAAAATAAAACAAACACGTTGCTGCGCCATATTAATGTGCTCTCAGCATTATCCATTTCCCTTCCTAAACCTTCTCTTGCCTGTCCACCGTCTAATTGTTGGCGAGCTTTTACAGACAAACCCCCGAGCGATCAGACTGCAATTCAGCTCTGCTAGGAAAAACATGAAATTGTTCGTCTTTCTGCTGTTTCCAGATGGGGTGTGTTTATCCATGGCCGGATCACAAACAATACGCTGCAGAAGACCCTTTCAGTTGTTTGATTACAGAATTTGCTGGTTGTCAAAGGGAATGGGTAGCCTTTTGTAATGGGGTAGTTTCAGTTCAAAAAAGGAAAATTTGCATTTAAACTGAATGAGAGGACAAAGCTTCCTTGCTGAATGGCTGAATGGCTGTCATTTTCATCAAAGCTATGACCTGGGGTAGCTGGCTCCTCCTTGCCCTGAACATCTAGATTTGAGACCTTCTGGTGGTTGAGTCACCCAAGGCCCAGTGTGTTCTATGGTGCAATCACTGTCCTCTTTTTTCGGGTTACTGTAGCCCTGCCTAACTACCTTGATGCATGCAAACCCAACAAAGGGGAGGCCACAGACTGCTTCCGTCCTTGTGACCAAGAACTATCAGGGGCGGACCATTTGGAAAGTCGGGCACTGCCTGAGGGCCCGGGGTCAGTAAGGGGCCCCATGAGATGCCCCTGGTACCTTTTTCATAGGCTTTTTTGAGTTTGGGCAAGGACACAGGGGCTCCATGATCCCCTATTGCCCGGGGGCCCCATGAGTTGTCAATCCGCCCCTGAGAACTATATAAACTTTGAGCGCCACTCCAAGCAGTCATCCTGTAATATGTAAGTGTTTGGGGGGAGCCTGGGTCTGTGTATACGTGAAAAAAAGGAGGAAAGAACACCATACTCCAAAGCAGGGATCTCCAAACTATGGCCCTCCAGCTGTTGAAGTACTACAAGCCCCATTATGCCTCTACCTCTAGGAGTCTTGCCTGTGGCTGTCAGAGTCTTTCAAGGCCTCAAGGGACTTGCAGTTCCCCAACACCTGGTGGCCCATAGTTTGGAAACCCCTGCTCCAAAGCAACAGGGGGTCTATGACTAAGTCCTGTAGGTGAGGCAAAAAAATTGGAGGTGTGGCTTGGGAGGAATCGGGCTGGAGCCACTTTTACTGTTCTCTATAACTGGGCTGTGGCCTTTGGAGTGTGGCATCCCATCCTCTTTCTTTTCACGTATTTCCATCCTTGCTTCAAAAAGTTTCTTTCAGCAACTGGCAAAGACAATCCAATACGTTTCTTTCCTCTGGCCTGTTTCGACCGCTACCAAACATGCCAACATACAGTATTTACCCCAATCCCCTGGGAAACTGTTATCCCAGCTCATGGCCCACAGTTAACACACCCACTTTCCAAGGTCGTCCCACCCACATTATGCTCACTTTTGGAGTGGTCACACCCAGATCACATCCACTTATTCGGGATGGTCCCATTTCTAGTTCTGCAGGAGGCACCTACTTGAGTCCATCATTTTATGAGTTACTGCACATGCTTAGTAACTCAAAAAATGCTAATGCTGGGACCTTGGGACAGAGCATCATTAGGACAGACCAACTAAATGCAGGACTGTCCCAGCAAATCCAGGATAGTTGGCCTCTGTGCAGTACTGGAGATCAATGATAGAGATTACCTTGGAGGATGTGATTGAGATTGCATAGCCTGGAATTAAAAGCCTAAAGGACAGTTCACAAGTCTACTTGTTAGTTTAACTGATACATTTTATATATATATATACACTATATTGCCAAAAGTATTGGTCGGCCGGCCTTTCCACACACATGACCTTTAATGGCATCCCAGTCTAAGTCCGTAGGGTTCCATATTGAGTTGGCCCCGCCCTTTGCAGCTATAACAGCTTCAACTCTTCTGGGAAGGCCGTCCACAAGGTTTAGGAGGGTGTCTATGGGAAGGTTGGACCATTCTTCCAGAAGCACATTTGTGAGGTCAGGCACTGATGTCGGGGGAGGAGGCCTGGCTCGCAGTCTCCACTCTAATTCATCTCAAAGGTGTTCTATCGGGTTGAGGTCAGGACTCTGTGCAGGCCAGGCAAGCTCCTCCACCCCAAACTTTCTCCTCCATGTCTTTATGGACCTTGCTTTGTGCACTGGTGTGCAGTCATGTTGGAACAGGAAGGGTCCATCCCCAAACTCTTCCCACAAAGTTGGGAGCATGAAATTGTCCAAAATGTCTTGGTATGCTGATGCCTTAAGAGTTCCCTTCACTAGAACTAAGGGGCCAAGCCCAACCCCTGAAAAACAACCCCACACCATAATCCCCCCTTCCAATCTTTACACTTGGCACAATGCAGTCAGGCAAGTACCATTCTCCTGGCAACTGCCAAACCCAGACATGTCCATCGGATTGCAAGACAGAGAAGCATGACTGGTCACTCCAGAGAACACGTCTCCATGCTCTAGAGTCCAGTGACGGCGTGCTTTACACCACGGCATCCGATGCTTTGCATTGCACTTGGTGATGTAAAGCTTGGGTGCAGCTGCTTGGCCATGGAAACCCATTCCATGAAGCTCTCTACGCACTGTTGTTGAGCTAACCTGAAGGCCACACAATGTTTGGAGGTCTTTAGCTATTGACTCTGCAAACAGTTGGCGACTTCTGCGCACTGTGCACTTCAGCATGCGCTGACCCCGCCCTGTCATGTGACGTGGCCTACCACTTGGTGGCTGAGTTGTTGTTGTTCCCAGTTGCTTCCACTTTGTTATAATCCCACTAACAGTTGAGCGTGGAATATTTAGTAGCCAGGAAATGTCACGGATGGACTTATTGCACAGGTGACCACCTATCACGGGACCACGCTTGGAGTCACTGAGCTCCTGAGAGCGACCCATTCTTTCACCAATGTTTGTAGAAGCAGTCTGCATGCCTAGGGGATGGATTGTATACACCTGTGTCCGTGGAGGAGATTGGAACACCTGAATCACATGATTTGGAGGGCGGGGCCAATACATGTGGTATGTATATGTGTATATATATATATATATATATATATATATATATATATACACGGTATATATATATATATATATATATATATATATATTTATATATACATATGCATGCAAAGACTTAAAGACTACAGTATTTACAATGATTTCACATCTCTATCTAAAAAGCCAGTATTTAATTTGCATGTAAACTAATGTCATTTTCCATACTGGCAATAGAGATTGTGACATGATAAACCATTAATGGGTCACAGATAAATAACTTGCATAAAACTGCGATGCAAAAGATTTTTGTTGCCTCCGGTTAATAAAGGCCTATGGTGCACAGAGCACACATTGTCCTCCTGCAATGGTATGACATGGTTCAATTAATTCTAATAGAATGTGTTTTCAAACTTGCTTACTTTAACTTTGTAATATCTGCCTAAATTATTTAATGGAAAACAAAAAACAAAATACGAAAGAAGTAAACATGTACCAGATGAAATTAATAATTTGAAATGCAATTTTACATTTTATCTTATTATAAAAGAAAACTGTAAATATAGGAAATTTGTAGAGCCTCATTTACAATAAAAACAATTTTGTAACTGTAATTTTCCCAATTTGTTTTGCAGTGTGCTGGTCCAGGACCCTTGTATAGTTACAGTCTGGGGTTGCCATCATCACCTGCAAATAGGTGGTGCTGTGCCAGATATGGGTGGAGTTATCATGGATCATGACTGGATGTGAGTGGTTGGAAGTCATTCATTTGTTTTGTTTTTGTTTTGTTTTTATATTTTCTTAGATAGCCTTTTTATTGCTTTGATGTGCTTGGGGCTGATTGGTGCTTACATTACAAAAAGTGACTTAACGGCAGCACTTGACAACTTCAGGGGGACCCATACATTATTCAGTATGTAATTCTACAGAAGATTGTCAGAGATCGGGGACATTCTACAGGTGATTGTCAGAGACTTGGGACACATGACATAGGATTGTAAGAGACTGGGTGACCTACGACAGTAGGCTGTCAGAGATTGGGGGCCTACAACAGAAGATTGTCAGAGACCAAGGTCATGCTACAAGAGATTGTCAGAGACTGGGGTTATACTGCAGGCAGATTGCAGAGATCTGGCCATACTACTAGAGATTGTCAGAGACTTGGTACCAGGGGCGGACTGACAACTCATGGGGCCCCTGGGCAATAGGGGATCATGGGGGCCCCTGTGTCTTTGCCCAAACTCAAAAAAGCCTATGAAAAAGGTACCAGGGGCATCTCATGGGGCCAACTACTGACCCAGGGCCCTCGGGCAGAGCCCGAGTTTCCAAATGGTCAGTCCGCCCCTGCTTGGTACATACTATAGGAGATTGGGAGAGACTGGGAACAGAGGGTTGTCATAGACCAAGGTCATGCTACAGAAGATTGTCAGAAACTGCAGACAAACTATAGAGCAGCTTTTCCTGATCGTTTTGCCCCAGAGGAACCATTGAAATTAATATCAGGTTTTGGGGAACCCTTGCTAAAACCAAATCATTGGGGGTCAGTGAGAAAAATGAACTTTACATTGGTGAGAAGAATGCCCCTTACAGCGGTGGTCAGAATGCCACCCTCAAACACAGCTAAAAGATCATTGGTGTCATACAGATGACTCTGCCAAGTGTTGTTGGCCCTGGACTGTGCAAACAACATTAAATCGGAGGTCAATCAGACTCAGCTGCAGGCATCTTTAGGTGGGAGGCAGGGGCGGACTGATAACTCATGGGGTCCCCGGGCAATAGGGGATCATGGGGCCCCTGTGTCCTTGCCCAAACTCAAAAAAGCCTATGAAAAAGGTACCAGGGGCATATCATGGGGGCCCCTACTGACCTCGGGCCCTCAGGCTGTGCCCGAGTTTCCAAATGGTCAGTCCGCCCCTGGTGGAAGGTCAATCAGCCCCAGCTCAAGGAAGCCCTAGTAAACTCTGAAGGAACTCTAGCATTCCGTGGAACCCTGGTTTTGAATAACTGCTATAAAGGATTGTCAAAGACCGAGACTGAGAATAAGGACATACTAAAAGAGAATATCAGATTCTTGGTACATACTATAGGAGATTGAGGGAGACTGGGAACATACTACAGGAGATAATAAGAAACTGGGGACATACTGTAGGTCAGGGCTCAAAATTTCCACTCGCCTGCTCGCTTCTGGCAAGTGGAAATAACATGGGGCTGAGTGTGTCCCAGGTGCTGCATCGGGATGGGGGGGGGGAGCAGGGGCGGACTGACAACTAATAGGGCCCCCGGGCAATAGGGGATCATGGGGCCCCTGTGTCCTTGCCCAAACTCAAAAAAGCCTATGAAAAAGGTACCAGGAGCATCTCATGGGGCCCCCTTCTGACCCCGGACCTTCGAGCAATGCCCGAGTTTCCAAATGGTCAGTCCGCCCCTGGGGGGGGAGTCAGGGATCGATCAGCCAAAAATGTATATTTTAAATATAGGTGAATATAGGTGAAGCCTAGTGACTGATTCAAGTCTTGGTTTCCTTTACTTCTGAGTTAAGCCAAAAACATGATCTCTCTGCCTTAATTGCCAGCTCTGTTAATGTCCACCTAGAAGTTTGGAGTGTTCTCAACCACCTTTGTGTTTTCCACCACTTCCTGTTACATTCCCCACAATATAAAATAAATCAAAACGCAGCAGGGATGGTGGGAGCCCAACTGTGTCCTTGGAGTGGGAAGGATTTTGTAGTGTTTGATCATTATGGCACTTGAGTTGTCCTTTGCCGTCATGGTAGTAAATGGCCTATATTGTTTCAATGTTTAATCTCGGAATGTTGGCCAATGACAAAGATGAACAATCCCCATAATGTTCCTCTGGCTTCGTATTCTCCATCCCTCCACCGTACAACATAAAGGAACACTATATATCTTCTCCTAACATGCATAAAGCCTTGTTTCTCCTTCCATTTTCTTGACAATGACATGGTCTACAATGCCGTTAATCATTTCTTTTTTACAACATCATAGTCAATGCAAACTACATTAAGACTTGTTTCTAAATAGGATCACCTTCCCTATCCACTCATTAATCATAACAAAAGCAGATGCGTGCAACTATTAAGTCCCAGAGCACCTTTCCCAAATGAACCTACTCAGGCGATGATGGGGTCTCCGTCATACATGACTTATGAAGAGCTTTCTAAGACAAAGAGAATTACCAACCTTGATGACATTAAGGGGTTTCTTTTACATCCCCGGGCTCTTACAGATTGTAACCTTACAGAACTTAAGCGACTGTAGAGCAATTACAGACAATTTCAATCAAGGACCCATCTACTTTTCTCCCAGCTAGGAGAAGATAAATGCTTACGTCCTGTTTTCCTTGTGTTATGACTTGTTGACCTTGTTCTTGAGTCCGTCTATTGTAGATGGGAAGCTCACATGTGGGCGGATTGCTGATTTCGGGTCTTCACCTAAAGAAACTTGACTCAAATTCATGCTGCTGTTTGCCAACAGTTTAGGGGCCCATTCAAACCTTGGAGGTTCCTTGTGGTGCTTTATGACACACTGCATTAAAGAGGTAGTAAAGTCTATCACTTTTGTGAAAACAATGGCTCTCTGCATTGGTATGCCTTACTGTACTAATATGCATCATATACTAGCATATGTAGCACTACCCCCTTAGGAGTTGTTGAGTTTTGAATCCCCTTAAAGTCCAGTACAGCCAGTCAACATGCATTTTTCTTCTACACTTGCACTCAGAGTCAGTAAACAGTCCTTGAGCTTGGTTTTATGGATTTTTTTTAAGGGGTATTGAACTTGGATAGGGTTGAGTGGTGTATTGGATGCCCAAGGAACTGTATAAACTTGAAGACAAACTTCTTAGCAACTGTGTACAAGTCCATAGACAAACAGTCTCTACTTGAAGAGCTCTCCAGCCCTTCTGGTGTACCTACTCAGGCCCCAGATGAATCCTCCCATCTGCCTGAGGGAATCCCAGAGCAAGGGAACCCAGAAACTGCCACTGTAGTAAAGCAGCCCCAGAGGATGAGCTAGTTGGGTTGGCCACCTAACTGCCCTCTTCCCTTATCTGGACCAGGGGGTGCAGGTTTACTCACTCAGTCCTCTCCTGTAAGCTTGTTAGGTTGGTGGCTGCCTTCAGGCTTCTTCCCTGCTTCCCTGGCTGTCCCCTTTCAAGGGATGGTTGAGGCTGAAAGATCCTCCTTCCCAACTCCTGCCTGAAGGTAGGCCTCTCCATGGGCCCCCTCCAAGGCTCCTCATTCCAGCCTTCTCACATCATCTTCAACCTGACACTGACAACTTCCTGATCAGGTTTTCCCATACTTATGGGCTTCCCCAACCCCGTGCCAAGCCTCCTGCTTGGTGATTGGCTAGAGTACCCTGAGTGTGCAGACCAGCCCCTCCTCACGCCCACTCACTGCCTTCTAGAAACTTCTCAAACAGGGGGGAGGTATCAGGGAATTGACCTGCAGAGCCCTCAGTCCTAACTTAAAGTTACCTGGCTGACTCATCCCAGGCTGCTATCCAATTAAAAACCTAGCTAGCTTCCCCTGGCTAACTAGAGGGGAGCTACACATACTATGGAAGACTTGCCTTTAAAATGGAGCCCTCCAATGGCGCACTGCCACTACTGCCGGTGCTCCCATATTCCTTCTGCGTTTGCGCCAGTCTGGCCATTTGAATGGCCAAGCCGTGTTAACATCACTCCCGCACATGCGCACTGGATTCATCATTGCGACGTGTCGCTCTGCATTCACGGCACACTCAGTGTTCCCTGACTGCAGAGCATCATTGCGCATGCACAGTGATGTCACCCGCTATTGTCCATGTGAAGATCTCCTAAGTGGTGCACGTTCAGGAGATATTCACTGTACCTACATGTAAGCTGTATTATAGGCTTACCTGTCTGTACAATTTCAAATTTGAAATTTACTACAGCTTCCTACAGCTTCAAGGTAGCCTATACATTTTGAATGGTCTGTCAATGCACAGCAATGGACAAAAAAAGGACCATTGACATGTGTGCTAGTTTGTGTTGAAGGATGATGGTATATGTTAGGGGACCATTCTGAATGAATGGCAATGCAATAAACTGCACATCTTATTTTAGCATTACCAAGACACAACAATTCCTTTACACCTATAGAGAGAATTAAAAAAAAAATCTCATCTAGATAAAATTTGCTCTATGGAACTTGTGTGCACCACAGTGGACACAGCAGCTAACTCACCCATTGAATCCCAAGTGGCTTGTCTAATGTCATGGTTGGTGGGTCTTGTAGAAGGTGGGCATCCACAGATAGGGAGTGTGCCTGCTGTATGAAAATACAGAGCCACATAATGGGGAGGAGAGGGGAAGGGAGGAGAATAAAGTTAAAGAACAAGCACCAGAGGCTGAAGCAGGAGGGACAGAGAACATTTGAGGTCGGAGGACTGCCTTATTACACTAATACGCAACACTGGCTTCATTTTTTCACCATGAGGTTCCTTTAGTTCACCAGTTCAGTCTTCTCCTTTTTTCAAGGTTCTAGGAACCCCTTTTGCTTACCTGGTAATATATGCTGAGGGGCAGGGGCGGACTGACAACTCATGGGGTCCCCGGGCAATAGGGGATCATGGGGCCCCTGTGTCCTTGCCCACACTCAAAGCACACCCAAAAAAGCCTATAAAAAAGGTACCAGAGGCATTTCATGGGGCCCCCTAATGACCCCGGCCCCTCGGGCAGTGCCCGAGTGATCGAATGGTCAGTCTGCCCCAGTCTGCTGAGGGGTCATTCTGAATGAATAGTAATGCAATGCACCGCACATCTTTTTTTATCATTAACAAGAGACAACACCACATTCACACCTACAGTATAGAGCGAATAAACTGCCATCTACAGGGGAAGTTCTGGGTCCCAGGATTCAGTGTACACAGGGGTTCACTTTTTCTCCCCTTCTTTCTTTCTTTCTTTCTTTCTTTCTTTCTTTCTTTCTTTCTTTCTTTCTTTCTTTCTTTCTTTCATTGGGGCTCTCTGCACACAAAATAATAACTCCATCTAGATGCAACTGGTCCTATGGAAGTTGTGTGCACCACACTGGACACAACAGCTAATACCCCATGAATTCCAAGGGACTTGTCTAAAATGGTTGGTGGGTCTTGTGGAAGGTGGGCATTCACAGATAGGGAGTGTGCCTGCTGTAATGTCCTTCTAAGAAAAAACACAGTGGGGAGGGGAGGAGGATAACATTAAAGACCAAGCACCAGTGGCTGAAGCAAGTGGGACAGAGAAAGCTGAGGCTGGAGGTGTGCCTTAAATAATACGTAAACCCAACATGTTCTATTCCTGAAATGTGCCTGCTGTACCTTGTACTTATATGAAAACGTTTCCTGCTCTATTTGTATTGCTTACTTTGTGTGAAATCCCTGGTGTTCCTGCAAGTCCCTTTCCTTTTAAAAACTGACCACACTAGGCATGATAGCACAGAATGGTCAGTTCTCTAGCTGTGCTGGGAACTCAGCCTGCTCTCCTCCAATGATCAGACTTGTCCTGACACACTCTCCCCCTGCATAGCCATTCACTGGGAAGATCATTGTCCTGCTATTTCTCCTCCCCCAACTCTCAGCTGCGTTAGGAGCTTAGAGGGTATGCGATCGCTTATAAAACAGGGGAAATATTGTATTTATAATGTTTTTTTTTATATGTATACATAAATGTTTTGCCTTTCATTTTTATTTTAAACTGAATGGGTTGTTTTACGAGGTGAGAGTTTACATATACTTCAATACATTGAAACGTAGCACCAGGCAGGGGCGGACTGACCATTCGAGCACTCGGGCACTGCCCAATGGCCCGGGGTCAGCAGGGGGCCCCATGAAATGCCCCTGGTACCTTTTATAGGCTTTTTTTGGGTGTGCTTTGAGTGTGGGCAAGGACACAGGGGCCCCATGATTCCCTATTGCTCGGGGGCCCCATGAGTTGATACTCCGCCCCTGGCACCAGGGCTGGATCTTGGGGGTTGCTGGGGTGGGCTGTGCCCCCCCCCAGGTTTTAGATGACCCCCCAGATCTCTGAGACTGCATCCAACGATCCATGAGCCAGTCTTGTGGGGGCAATTAATGTAAGAGAGCACTGTGATGGGGATATCTGATGTAAGGGAGCACTCTGATTCAGATACCTGATATAAAGGGGCACTCTGATGGGGTAACTGATCATATGTTAGGGGCACTCTGATGGGAACAGTCGATGTAAGGAATCACTCTGACCGGGACCCTGTAAGGGGGGAACTCTAATGGGGACCTTGATGCAATGGAGGACCGATGGAAACCCTAATTTAGAAGGGGACTCTGATGGGGACACCTGAAATGAGGGGACACAGGGGCAGTTTAATCATCCTAATCTAATGACAGCCCAATACATACTAGTGTTTTCCAGGTCGTGGCACAGTGTGACAGATTGTCGGTGACTCACACACAGTGTTGACAATGTGCCCCCTGACCAGGGGTGGGCTGACAATTCATGGGGCCCCCGAGCAATAGAGGATCATGGGGCCCCTGTGTCCTTGCCCAAACTAAAAAAATCCTATGAAAAAGGTACCAGGGGCATCTCATGGGGCCCCCTACTGACCCGGGCCCTCGGGCAGCGCCCGAGTTTCCAAATGGTCAGTCCGCCCCTGGTTGTCACCTTATTACAGGAAGTGCTTGACAAAGGACCTTTACACCAGAGATTACTGTAACCTCTTCCAGCTGTCCTGTGCTGGGAGTGTGCTCACTGTGTGCTCCCAGCACTGGGACCAAGTCTTCACCGACAGCTTCTGATCACCATATATGATTGGAAGTCGGTTGGAGTCGCTGACAAGAACAGCACTTCCAGTGCCCGAGTTTCCAAATGGTCAATCCGCCCCTGCCCCTGACTTTTCTTTACTGCACCCCCAGATCATATAGGCTAGATCCGGCCCCGCGCAGCACTGGCTTCACTTTTGCACCATGGGGTGCCTTTAGTGCACCAGGTCGGTCTACCCACTTTTTCAATGATCTAGTGTTCTGGGGACCCCTTTTGCCCACCTGTTTGAAATGTAGAAGAATTATTCCTAAACAGCCTCTTTGTTTTCTCTAACACTTAGAAAACTTGATATTATTTAATTCAAATCTGCTTTGTAATATGAATCCAATTATTTATATGTCAAACAAAAAGTAAGGAGGTGGCACCACAATGGATTCAGAAAGCAGACCCAACCCACCCCACCCCACGGTGAGGCGAACTCTGGACTGTGACTGCATTGGCTTACACAGAGATCAGATTAAGGTAAATGAAGTAGGTTTACTGGCATTGCCAGAGTCATACTGTTTCCTGGATAATATTAGCGATTCCTTAATTGGCTTTACTTATTGCCCGAAATTGCCTTTTATTGTACATAATGAAGGAAAGGTTATTTCATTTATTTCATACAATCTGCCTGAAATCTAAAAACTTCAAATCAAACAGACTGACGTCAAAGGAGCGGCCTCATGTAGAGATACTTTTCTTAATTTGTGTTTTCTGCTTTGTGGCAAAACAAAGTTGCCTCATAAAAGCCTAATGGAAGCTGAAGAAAGAGCTTTATACCCACTGCATGTTATTCAACTGGTTTAATACAAGTAGTCTCAGAGTCGGTTTGTCTTTGTTAAAGAGGGTCAACAAGGCTTTAAATTAACCGGGTTCAAAGAGTCTGCATTAAAAAAATGAAGACAGAAAGGAGGTAGGCCTACACAGGTCACAGAACAATTCTACGACTATTGAGAACCATAGACATAGTCATAGACATAGTCACGACACACTACTTGTGAAAAACATACTAGCTTACACATTTCGCATTTCAATAAATGACCCTAGAAAAGTTATTCAGTGCCATAGCTTTTTTAACTCATGCAGCTCACCTATTAAAAAAAATGAACGAGCTTATAACTTACAGTCGACAACAAAATACCTGAACTAGATGAAATGTGAGTACCCAACACAAAATACATAACTTAACATGGCTACCCAGCTGAACCATCACCCCCTACCAGGTGCCTACATACTTACTCCAAGGGAGTTGGCCTCCTTCTTTGATTTTAAAAGAATCCAGTGCTGGGCTGCCCTTGCCTGCACAATAACAAAACAGGGCAATCTTTCTCAGCTTTTCTTTTACTTAAGAGGAAACTCTAAAATAATTTTCAGGTCTCTTACTAAAACCAATTAATTTGGGGTCATTGGGGAAAATGCCCCTTACTCAGTAGAAAGAATGCAGTCCTTACAGTGGTGGTCAGAATGCCACCATTACAGAGAGCTAAAAAGTTAAATTGTTGTCATGCTGTTGGCTTTGTCAAGTGGTGTTGACCCAGGAACTTTGCAGGTTCCATCAGATGGGAAGTCAATCAGCCACAGTTCAAGGAACCCCTAGCCACCTCTGGTGGAACCCTGGTTGAGAATGGCTGGAATAAGATGTTGCTTCTGCAGTACAGCAATGTTTCTACAAGTAAATTGGATGTTAGAGCACAGGAACGGGTAGTATATCTTTACCAGCTGGAATGAAAACTGCATTAGCGGCTACAGTCATTGGAGGAAGTAAGAAAATACCTGGGGTGAAGGTGGTTTAGCTAAGGGTAGTTTAGTGGGCCAGGAAGGGGGCTTGAGGGTTTTAATTAATTTATGAACTTGTCCTTTCATGATACTTTCAGCTTAAAAAATATTCCATACTAAAGTTCCCTACAAAAAAAAGCTCTTCAATGTGTGGAGCTTTTTGTGGGGCATGTGCTCCATCCAGGAGAATCTGAATGACCATCTTGAATGGACATGTATGTGAAGAAGATGGAGGACCTGTTATTATTATTATTATTATACAGTATTTATAAAGCGCCAATAGTTCGCTCAGCGCTGTACATTACAAAGGGGGACAGAACATGTGACAGAACAATACCAATACAATGCAAAACATGAGGGGATTGAGGGCTTCCTCTCACTTATGTTACTCTGCCCTCCTCCCACCCCCCTTTCCTCTACTACATCTTCATATTTTTTGTCTTTTTCAGTTTTATCTTTTCCTCTCCTTTGATCCCCCACCCCATTCCCCCTTCCTGCCCTTACCCTCCCAACGCCCCCCGTTTTACCCTGTTTTTTCTGTTTTTCTTGCCCCTTCCTACTGGGACCAGAGGAACAAAAACACGAGGGTGGTCGGACATGGAAAGGTTTGTTGAGTTAAGTTGACCTAGGGCAAGACAAGCGCATAATATGTATGTTTGATAGACTTTGATTTTCCCCCTATTGCACAGGATATATGCTGTTGCTTATTACCCCATGGATGTTACTGGAGTAGGATGATTTTGGCACTGGGAAGAAGAGGGGGCTCTTTTTGTATGTGCTCCTGACTTTCAGTGTAGTTCAGGATGTACTATCCTACCAGGGGTTGGGAAACCTATGATTGTTCTGTCTCACTTGTCATGTGCTGATGTTCTCCCTGGATTGGGGTTACGGATAAGTATTTTTTATTTATCTAATTATATTTGACTTGAACATTTTCAATGAATCTCCTAAAAAAATAAAAAAAAAACTCTTCATTGGCCTTTCTCTGTCTCCTATCTTCTTACAGCGGCTGAAGCACTTTAAAAGAGTGAAGGTAGGAGACAAGGGCCACTGCAGAGGTGAATAATAAAGTTCTTGCTTTGAAGGAACATTTCCACTGAAATAGTTTTTTACATTTAGGGTCACTTTAAAGGGTTGTCCCAACCAGTGTCATCCAACTAAACAACACTCACTAAGGGCATTAATCAGATACCACTTTACTGCTGGCAAGGTAAAGTGTGACAATAACAGGAAGAGTGGGAAAGTCTTCAAGAGCCTGTAACTCAACCATTGGCAGGATGAGGCTTCACTTGGGGGTGGCCACTTCTTGCACTTAGAAAATAGTTCCCTCTAACCAAAGCCTACTAAAAGCATCAATCAGGGACTACATTTTTTCTGTCAAGGTAGACTTCACTAATAAAACCATAATAATACCAAAAATGGTGGAAAAATCTTCAGGAGCCTGTAACTCCATCAGCTGGATGAGGCTTTAAGTGGAATGACCTCTTCTTGCACCCACAAAAGTTCCCCACCTACAAACCCACAGCCTTTGGGGAGTTAACCCCTAAACTTTTAATTTCCTTGAACAATAAGGGAAAATGGTCTGTAAAGTAACTTCTAAATGTATGCCATGCCTCCAACAGCCAGGAGCACCTTTCACTGTGGCTCAAGGGACCATTCAATCATACTGGTCTGGCCTTGAGTTTGAGCCTGAACTTGGCACAACTTCTTCCTTCTCTCTGTCTTCTTTGCCATTTTCATGACTAGTGCACCAGAGATAGGTTCATCCAGACCCCACTACACCACCATTACCCTTCCATACCAATCCCCTTTACTTACTATACTTACAGAAAACATAACACCAATTTTGGAGTAAAATGGCCAACACGGCCTTTTATTAACAAATCAAGTTTAAACACATCAACCATTCCTTATAACAGAAACATAAAGAGTTGTCGTTGGTCTTTGAAGGCACCCCCAAAACAATCCGAAATGCACCTGCGGACAACCATACTACACTAGGCCTCCAGCCGCAACCAACCAGCTCGGAGACAACTATGCCGTCCGCAGTGCAGCACCACCACCTTCCAGTTAAACCTTGGTTAACTGGAATGTTCCCGGGCACACCATACCACCGATAGGTCCCACACCATTTTTGTACCTCCAAGATAAGAACCGCCTCCAAGGACCAACCACCACTCAGGAACCAAAATAACCCCCCCCCCCGGGAGGAACACAACACTCACCAAACAGGGAGGGCGGGAGGGAAGCTCTCTCTCCTACGTCCAGCTGCAACTGATGCCCCTCACCAGGACAACCCACCCTAAGGTGCAGAAGACCCCACCTACACCAACCAGACCCCCCAGCTATCCTTTACCAACCCTAATACTATCATTAACCCTTACACGTCTTCCTTCCCACTCTGGGCCTAGTCATGCCTGCCCTGCGCTAATTCTTTTCTTCTTTTATCGCTGCAGGCATTTCTGTACTTTTATAGACTAAAGTTTTAAGAAAGCAGTTTTCTCACTTCTTTTGTCTCATGCGGTGACTTTTAACTTTGCATTAATCCAATCATAAAAATAATTAGCTGAAATCTCTTTCTGATAAATTGTTATGAATACGTGCATAAGTAGAAATATGGGCACCGGTTTAATTGTCACCTAAGGGAATAGTACAGCATGGTAAGACTGGGGACTGTCTTTGAGATTTCACAGTGCAAAAAGTTTCCTAAGAACAGCTTTCACAGTACACATGGTTCAGTTATTGTGTTGTTCTAGGGAACATAACTACAGTCACCTGGGTAATTAATGCATGCATTAAATTTAGTATGCCCCTTTTGGTAACATATGGATGGTTCTCCTCTCGGCTAATTAGGAGAGAAGCAAAAATAGAAAGTCCGCTGGGCAGCAAGGAACCCATCCGCCTCTTTACTCAAGCACAGATGTTCTAGGAAGCGGTGAACCTGCACGTCAAGGGTACCTGGCTTTTATATTTGTTTTGAACTGAAGCCCGCCTCTATCAAGGGCCAACTTTTAAAACATTTTGGTCTTGCTAGTGAGGGTGGGGGGGGGGGGTACACGTCAGCAGGAGGTTTAGGGGGAAGGCGGAAATTTATTCTCATTTAGACTCATAAGAAAAAGAGGTGTTTGATTTGTGGCTTCATCATCTCCTGGAACATACAACATCTGGTGCGTCTGGCCAAATCTGCGAAGCCAGCACCTATACAGAGATCCTCCCAGACTTACTGTACAGTAGGGTTATTTTTCAATAATTTTAATTAAATAATTAAAATTAGAAACTGAATAGGAGTACAAATAAGCAGCAGGGCCAATGAAAAAAGCGAAAGAATTTCTGCCATGACAAGTCAAAATTACGCATCTAGTAAACAGTATGGTTCTCTACAGTATGGGTCTATGTTCCTTGAAACCCCAAAGACAGAAATGACTACGTAGCAGGGGCGGACTGACAACTCATGGGGCCCCCGGGCAATAGGGGATCATGGGGCCCCTGTGTCCTTTCCCACACTCAAACCACACCCAAGTCAACAATTCTTGATCGTAGGTCTTCGGAGAGCTCTTTTCTGCGAGGCATGGTTCACATCAAACAGTGTTTCTTGAAACCAGTAAACCCAAAACAGGTGTGTGTTTTTTAAGGGCAGGACAGCTGTCAGCAACACATCCAATATCACCACACTGATTGGAGTCAAGGTTGGCTCACTCCTGGCTCCAATTAGCTCTGGGAGAAGTCATTAAGCTAGGGCCTCACATACTTTTTCCTCCCTGCTCCGTGAATGTTTACATGTTATGTGCAATTAAACCATGGCAACATCTAATGTTTGTGTAGTATTATGTTCAGCAGACTGTGTTCTTCTATTGTTGTGACTTAGATGACGTTCAGAGCACATTTTATGCCCAATTCATGCAAAACTCCACGTAATCCCAATGGGTTCACATACTTTTTCTTGCAACTGTACATGGCATTAGAAAGATCTCTAGCCCACTAAGCAATATGTGAATGGGGTCTAAATTGGCAGATGAGTTTATAGTTACTGAAAAGCTGCACTTACTATGTTGATATTAAATCCACTATCCTATTATATTATGTTTCTTTACACTCATCAGAACTGAGGAAGCCAATTAGATGAGTGATGAAACATCTTCGACATTAAAGAACAAGTCCATTTGACTGTGGTTAACTTCTAACTGCACCATGACCTGGATAAATAAGAAACTTATATTATAGTATTTTTATATATATATGTCTGTTTACATAATTAATACATGTACATTCTTTCTTTATTCTTCCTCAGCTCAGCCACTTAAGGCATATTTTTTTTTTTAACTGAGGGGAAAAAGACATAAATTCTGTAGTCTTTCACCTTAAAAAAAAAAAATAGGAAGAAAATAGGAAAAAGTCGCACATCTGAAATGCCTTTACATAACACGCATCGGGTTATTCTTTATTAAACGTGAATATTAAAATACGGCACAATTTAAACAGAATATTAAATATTAAGGATTTTTAAAATTACTATTAAAATATTTAAAGGAGAAATAATAAAGCACTTTAGAGGCAATGTTAATTTGAAATATAAAGACGAGCATATTATAAATGAACCTTAGATGTTCCTCTGCAATATACCATTTCCACTAAGTGCCAGAGGTCATGTTTTAAAGGGTGTTCTAATTAGGAAACTGGGCGAACTTAAAACAGACCTGTACTCGAATGCTGACCAGGGGCGGACTGACCATTTGGGCTCTCGGGCACAGTAGAGGGCCCCGTGAGATGCCCCTGGTGTCACGAATCCACGGTCGCCGCCACCAACATGCGACAATCGCACGACCGCGACTAACAGTAATTCGTCACGCCTACGGCATCAGACCCCACACCTTCTCACCAAACTTGTGACCGAAGGACCGGCCGATCTAAAACCGTGGTGTGACGCGCGTAACAAGGCCCCACCCAGCTGCACCCTGCACAGCGATTGTCCAGCTAATGGGCTACAATCGGTGCCTGCAGCCTGAATGCGCTTGTTACTGGGTCAGGTTAATTACACCACTAACCCTTCACACTGCCACCACCGTCTTGAAATGTACAGAGAAGACGGACTCTGTCAAAAATACACTATAATGATTGAAAAGTCACCTGTCCAATATGGTCAATTGGGCAGGGAGTAAACAAACACAGTAGCGTCTCTTCAAAAGGCAGGAATTCGTGAATTGCAAGTAAGCGCTTAGAAACAGTTTAACACTTTCAGAAAGAAAGATTTATTACTAAAAGAGTCAAACAGGTGCAATAAAATATTTACAAAGAGATGTCACAAAATATATATATATATGTATATAAAGACATAGCAAAGAGATAATTAGGAAGAAGATTACAGGGTTAAGTTACTTGCCCATATGCCTGGGTTTGCAGATCCAAGTTGCAAAGGGTCTCCCCAGGTGGTAGATTGATGTTACGCTGGGAGATCTGTGTGTCGCTCTACCTCACTTATCTCTTCTTAAAAGTCCCTCTCAAAGGGGGGGGCTCTGACTACACGTTTTGGGAGCGGTCAGTGGGAAACTGAATTAAACTACAGCTTCATAATCCACATGACATGAAACATACGGTTGACCTGAGGAATGTTCAACTCTCTTTTAATTCCGGGAGAGAATCTATTATCTGTTTTATGATGTGGGGGCTTACACAGTTTTGGGGTCAGTGCTTCCCAATTCTCTGAGAAATGCTGCCTTATCACACGTAGGTGAGAAAGGTTACATGTTTACCCAGACAACTGGCACCAAACCTGGTTGACCCCCACCATCTGTCAGGAGATAACATTTGCCTCTCAGGAAGGGAGGGAGGTAGGGAATGAGGGCTGAGAAATAGAAAATATCTCGAATAAAAAGAGAAAAAAAGGTTGAAGGAGAACTCCGCTCCAACTCTGATGAGCAAGTTTGCTACACCTGGTACCTTTCATAGGCTTTTTTGGGTGTGGCTTGAGTGTGGGTGAGGACACAGAGGCCACATGATTGCCCAAGGGCCCCATGAGTTGTCAGTCCGCCCCTGATGCTGACATTAAGCTCTCTTAGTAGCCTTTCTGGGGTCTAGCAATAAAGAGAAATTCAGTCTTTTTCCTTCAGTTCCGGTCTCATGACCAAAACTCTGGGCCTTTGGTCACATGGTCTGTGCTGAAGTGGAAGATGCTAAATACACATCCTCCATTCAACATCTCCTAATAAAAAAAGCCGAATTACAGCAATGTATTACTCTTTGACACACATTGACCTATCCTAAATGGACACAGGCTGCGTAACTTTACAGTTGGTGCTGTTACACCCAGGGGCGGACTGACCATTTGGGAACTCGGGCACTGCCCGAGGGCCCCGGGTCAGTAGGGGGCCCCATGAGATGCCCCTGGTACCTTTTTTAGGCTTTTTTGGGTGTGGTTTGAGTGTGGCGAGGACACAGGGGCCCTATGATACCCTATTGCCCGGGGGCCCCATGAGTTGTCAGTCCGCCCCTGGTTACACCTATATGGTTTGATTTATTAAAGTGAAATAGGCTGCTCCCTTCTCAAGGCAATTTCCCTCATAGCTTAGTGAATGTGGTGAAATTTCACTTTTCAAAGAATATCCAATCATATGCAAGGACAATATAACAAAAAAAGGTATTTTTGCTTGCATATGGTTGGACGATGCAAGTCATAAAGAGCTTCACCGCATGAACCAGACTTTGGGGAAAATTACCTTGCAAAGTGCAACTTCCCTTGCAAAGTGAAGGGGCTATTTATCTTCAGTAAATCAACACCATATTGTACACCATCCAACCATCCCTGCCAGTCTTATACCCACCTCTACCGGATTTATTTAGGTCTCATAAAGGCTGCATATCAAAATCTGGGCACACTCCTGGGCTGGGCACTCTAATGCATTCCTATAGAGAGATCAGTAGTACAAGCTTCGTATTCCATACCTACTATCAGTAGGATTGAATGGCAGTGAAGATCTCTTCCTTGGTCTGGACAGGAAGATTTTGACAAGCAGCTCTATGGCCTTGTTGGTGACAGCTTGGTGGCTCATCAACAGGTGATTATCAGGGTTTGTGCCAATGGGCTTTTATTTGAGACAGGATTGCTTTTCTTCCTATACAAGTCACTGGAAAAGCAAGTTGATGTGGCGTAGAAGGAGGTCAAATCCAGATCAGAAGGATATTAAATGTACCCGTTTCTATACTCTGAAAGATCTCAGAAGCATTTTAAATTGGTCTCAAACAAAAAGGAGGCGAAGAGAGGTGTCCGAGTCACATCACCTCATCTGGCCATAGAGTTAACAAATGAAAGCAGCTCTAGCTCCCTCCATCAAGGCCATGCTCTCAACATGTTTCGCCCCTGGGGCTTAATCATGGGGGAAACACATTGGGGGCATGGCCTTGAAGAAGCAAGCTTAGGCTGCTTTTATTTGTTAACTATATGTCCAGGTGAGGTGGGCGGTGCCCAGGACACCTCTGATATGTGCTCCGAGTCTGGACGAACTCATACCCAGCCTGCACCCTCAATAGTTAGCAGATTCCACCTCATAGGACTTTGGTAGCCTGAGCGTGGGCTACTAAGCAAAACCTTTGTTCTCAAACACAAGTTGAAAGCACCTACACACAAGCTACATTTTCCCATCCATACTAATCCTAAGACTGGCACAGGGGGGCTGGATATGAGAAGGGGTTCAGGTGCAATTACACTTTAGGTGAGATTCTCAGATGACCCACCTACACCACATACCTATACAGGGGCGGACTGATAACTCATGGGGCAACCGGGCAATAGGGGATAATGGGGCCCCCGTGTCCTCGCCCACACCCAAAAAAGCCTATGAAAAAAACAATGAAAGGTACCAGGGGCATCTCATGGGGCCCCCTACTGACCCCAGGCCCTTGGGCAGTGCCCGAGTGCTCGAATGGTCAGTCCGCCCCTGGGTGGAGGGCTACAGTGATGGTTACCCTTCAGGAACTTTGTCCCATCTCCACACAGGATCTCTGGAGCTCAGTCTGAGTGACCATTGGGTTCTTGGTCACCACTCTTACTAAGGCCCTTCTCCCCTATTTGCTCTGTTTGGCTGGGCGACCAGCTTTTGGAAGAGTCCTTGTTGTGCCATTTGAAAACTATGGAGGACACAGTGCTCATGGGAAACCTGAGTGCGGTAGAAATGACTTGCAATAAACCTGTCTCTGAGCTACAGTTACAGTTACAGACCACCAATGTGAAGAAGGGCTGTTCAAAAAGGGCTTTATAGAGCATTTTAGACCATCAAGGTAAAGGGGATCATCGAAATTGCAATCTAAAGTGCTGACAACTAGTTCAGGATTCAGAACAGAGAGGTAACATGGAGCCCCATCCACCATTTGCTGTGGGACCCTTTGATTTGTAGTGGACTCATGCCCGTCTTCCCAGTTTGTGATCACACCTTCACCCAACTTTTGGAAATTCAACAATGACTGTGAGATTCAGTACTAAATCCGGCTCTTGTGAATTGGAGTGTCTTGGCTCAGGTTTGCAACATCTATTATGTTAGGATGGAGATATTTTTCATATTGAGAAACATAATGCCTGTGTGTCATATCTTGAATTTGTGCGTGATGAGACTGACAGGTGGTGAAGTGGGCAATGTAAGGTCTTTGCACCACATATTCTATCTTTCAAAGTTAACAGCTGGGCTCCTTACAATATTAATGAGCCTGGTGCCGCTGTTAGACCAGCACTTGCCCATTATCTTGTACCTAGCATGGCATCCTCGGCGTCTTTAGTGAGCCTAATTTGTTACCTAAGCAAATATGACACAAAGCCCAAGAGGGGATCCAACCCCGGTCTCCCACCGGCTGCTTCTTTCTCCTAATTGACCTACCAGTGTAGAGCCATTTTTTTGCAGGCAAGGAAGATTTATGATGTAAGGACTTTGTACATCACAGAATAGGACATGATTGTATTAATTCTTTCGATCCCGGTAGGGAATTCTCTGCGGAAGTCAAAACACAACGAGACGATTGTATTAATCCACGGCTGAACCGTTTTTTTTTTTGTATAAAATGCTTCCAAATTATATACAAAGAGATTTCCATTTTGAGCAGGCATTAAAAAAATATTTCAGCTTGTTTTAAAGGTTGTAGAATAAATTAAAAGTTGGCAAGTTCCAAAGCAATTAGCTATACATAATGTGATGCATTTATAAAACTTAATTGTTTGGATTACTTGCTCAATCTATTTCCTGTATGATTCTACAGCCTGGACCTTTAGATGACTGCAGTTTGCATAGTAACGTAGGGATGGGTAGTGGATACATGGGGTTTATTTAGCAGTAATTAGTGTACTGAACCCCAACTACAAATAGTTTATTTTGGATAAAGCAGTGAAGGCTTACAGAAAAAAAAAATCTGTCAATAGTTAGGCTTTTACCCTTGCCTGAAACAGTACTGATGAGACAGACACTTCTGTTAGGAAAGGCAAAGAGCTAAATTTCACCTTTTGGAATGCTGGAAAAGGTTTAGGACCTTTGTAAGTCTATCAGGACTCATGTCAGGACTTGGATCACCTGTCGGTGGCACTGTTCTGAAGTGTGTAGGGTGTAGGTCTGAAGGGTGTAGTTCCAGTGGCCACCAGCGGGTGACTCTCAGCAGTCAGCTTATCTTAGTAATTAGGCCCCACCTGATACTAGCTGTTGGCTGTCTCCCTTGATGGAGATTTGTACTTCAGTGTTTTACTTGTGAGCCATGTCCTTACCAGGGGCGGACTGACCATTTGGAAACTCTGGCACTGCCCAAGGGCCCGGGGCCAATAGGGGGCCCCATGAGATGGCCCTGGTATCTTTATCATAGGCTTTTTTGAGTTTAGGCAAAGACACAGGGGCCCCATGATCTCCTATTGCCCGGGGGCCCCATGAGTTGTCAGTCCGCCCCCGGTCCTTACCTGATCTTGTGCCTTGCATCCTGTGACCTGCTTCCAGTACCCTGCACCCAGTATCCTCCACTCCTCTAGTTTCCAGTCACAGTCCTTTTCCTGCCCTGTTCATGTGCCCTCCCCCCCACCCCTACCCCAGTCTGTACAAAAAATTTGTTTGTAGGTTGTTATTCTGGGTTTGTTGCACTCTCTCTTATTCTTCACTGTATTAGTTATGGTTTGTTGGTGATGGAAGGGTGTCATTTATGTTAGTAATCATTATTTACCTGTCTGGAGTTTGCATGTTCTTCCTCTGACTGGGTGGGTTTCCTCCAGGTACTCCGGTTTCCTCCCACATTTCAAAGACATGCTGGTATATTAATTGGCTCCTATCTAAAATTGGCCCTAGTAAATGTATGTATGAATGTGAGTTAGGGACCTCAGATTGTAAGATCCTTGAGGGCAAGGACTGATGTGAACGTACAATATATATATATATATATATATATATATATATATATATATAAAATGCTGCATAAGTTGATGACTCTATATAAGTACCAGTAATTAACTAATTTAATTATATTTGGTCTGTTTCCTGATTCCTTGAGGTGTAGCCCACTGATCTGGTCATTCCTGTTAGATAACTGCATTTGGTATCCCTTACAAAGTCTTTACGGTTGTCTATATCCTGAGCCTTGGATGGGCAAAAATTACCACAGAATCTAACTGTTATGGCTTCAAGGCATAGACAATTCCATACTTTTGGCCATGATTTTGGAAAGGCATGTTCAAAAAACTCATATAGGTTATTCCTCACTTCCTGTGTAATCACTGGGACAAGAAGAAAGCCAAGCCTTATCACTGGGGAATTTATCAGCTCTACTTAAAGATTAACTAAAGCCAAAATAATTTTTGTGGACCATCACAATGAGCTTATTGAACATCCCGTTCCAAAGCTGTGGCCAGTAGTACCATGGACACATTCCAAAATCTTGTGGACAGCCTTTCCAGAAGAGTGGAGACTGTTACAGCTGCAAAGCATGGGTAATTCCATACTACTGCTTAAGGCTTTGAAATGGGATGTTCAACAACCTCGTGTTGATGAAGCAGACACTTTTATGAGGAGGTGCCGCCATAGACAAAGAGCTAAATTTCACCATCTGGAATGCTAGGGAAGGTTTAGGACCTCTGTAAGTTTTTACAGTTGTCTATATCCAGAGCCTCATATAGGTTAATCCTCACTTTTTGTGTGGTCACTGGGACAAGAAGTAAGCCAAGCCTCACAATTGGGGGCTTTCTAAGCTCTGCTTAATTTATTACTAAAACCCAAACTTCTTTTTGTAGACCATCACCCCTGACTGACTTTGTGGAATATCCCATTCTAAAGCCATGGCCAGTAGTACCACAGACACATTCCAAAACCTTGTGGAAAGCCTTCTCAAAGAAGTGGAGGCTGTTAAAACTACAAAGCATGGGCGAATCCATACTACTGTCCATGGCTTTGGAATGGAATGTTTAACCAGCTCATATGGGTTATTCCTTGTTATTTGTGTGGTCACTGGAAAAGACGGAAGCCAAGCCCCACCACTGGGGTCTTTCTTAGCCCTGCATAATATATAACTAAAGCCATAATATTTTTGGTGGACCAGCATACCCATGTGAGTTTGTCGAATATCTCATTCCAAAACCATGGGCAGTAGTATAGAGTTGTTCATGCTCTGCAGCTATAACAGCCTCCACCAGCCTTCTGGGAAGGCTTTTTACAAGATTTTGGAGTAGGTCTGTGGTAGTATGTACCCATTCAACCAAAATAGTATACTGATGTTGAACGAGAATACCTGGTTTACAATTGGGATTCCAATTCATCCCAAAGATGTTGAATAGGGTGGAGGTCAGGGTTCTTTGAAGGCCACTGGCGATGGTCCATACAACACCCATCAAGCCATGTCTTTATGGAGCTGACTTTGTGCCTGCCAGGTTAGAAAAGTGTGTTTTCCAAATTCTTACCATAAAGTTGGAAGATTACAGTCGTCTACAATGCCTTTGTATGCTGTAGCATACCTTCACCCAAACACCTTACCCTGTAGGTAGGTGTTATGGTCAGGTGTCTACAAATACTACAACTCCCTCCTCACTGGCCTGCCTCGCCGCTGGCTATCCCCGCTTCAGTCCATCCTGAATACGGCTGCTAGACTCACCTTTCCAACCGCTCCATCTCCGCCACCCCCCTCTGCCAATCCCTCCACTGGCTTCCGATTGCACAACGGATCAAATTCAAAATCCTAACACTGACGTACAAAGCCGTCCACCATACTGCCCTGAACTACATCACCGACCTAATATCCAAGTACCACCCAGCACACACACTCCGCTCCTCACAAGACCTCCTTCTCTCTAGTTCCCTGGTCTCCTCCTCCCATGCCCGCCTCCAGGACTTCTCCAGGCTGTCACCCATCCTCTGGAACTCCCTGCCCCAACCCATCAGATTATCACCTACTCTCCTCTCCTTTAGGCGCACCCTGAAAACCCATCTCTTCAGGGAAGCCTACCCCACCCCCTGCTAACTTGACCGACCTCCTCCACTCTTCCTACCACTCCATCCCCCACAGCTATCTCCTCCTGTGCCACCATCCCCTCCCTCCTAGATTGTAAGCTCCAAGGAGCAGGGCCCTCGATCCCCTCATGTTTTGCATTGTATTGGTATTGTTCTGTCACATGTTCTGTCCCCCTTTGTAATGTACAGCGCTGAGCGAACTATCGGCGCTTTATAAATACTGTATAATAATAATACTTTGGCCATTTAGTGTAGTTATATAGCATTACTAATAACACCAACAATTTTGTGTTCACATTTACACAGGACTTTGCTTTATTTTAACACAATTACAGATAAACTCTAAATTGCCTCTAAGGCTTGCAAAGCCCGTTAATAATTTATTTTGAACTACAGCCCGTCCTAAAACTTGACAGCAACATTAAATGTGACTAATTGGATACAAAAACCTGCCAGAGACAACAGATGGGAGAAAAGGAGTCGAGTTTAAGTGGGAATTGCAAAGTGAACACTCTTTCCTTTTCTCTTTATTTTGCGCAGAGGGTCTTGAGTGGAAAATTGTGATTTTGTTCCAGGAGATGATATCAAAACACGGCGGGGAAGTGAAGAAGTGAGGTATTATTTCCCAACAAAACAGGCACAGTATCTGGTGAATAAAGGAGTACAGACCATCCACCCACTGTTTAAACCCCATGCTGTGCAGCGCCAACTCTGGCAATTAGGGAAGCGGAGTGAGGCGCACCGTTCAAATAATCGTTGTTTTTAATGGTTTGCTTGCAGCACCTGTTGGTACAGCGAGTACTCGGAGAAAAGTTGAGATGTGTTCTCTTGGGGCTGCAAAAGCAATATTACAAAACAAAACTACAAAACTGAACTTGGATAGCCGAGCAAGCAATAAAACCTGTTACTCTGTGATCACTCAATCTGCAGAAAGACTTAGAGCTGAACTGCAATATTAGTGTAGCTCCCTTCTAGTGTAGCGTGGGCAGGGGTGTATTTACCACAGGGCAAATAAGGCACTTGCCTAGGGCGGCATTATTCAGGGGGGGCAGCACCTCTCCTCAGAAGAAGAGATGGAAGAAGGGACATGCAAGATGGGAACCAGGTGGGATCTGAGAGAGGCTTCAGGCTGCTTGGTGGCGTAAGTAGAACCTGACTCTCATTCCCAGGGATGTCCGGAGCTCTGAAGATAAGTGTCTTCCTTTCTATCTATATATGGGTGGGCAGGGGTGTTGTTGGTCAATGTCCAGCTCTCTCCATGGGAGGGGGTGTTGGTCGGTGTCTGTGGGGGTAGACAATTTTTCTGTTGCCTAGGGCAGCACAAAACCTAAATACACCACTGAGCGTGGGCTGCTAAGTAAATTTAGTTAACGTCACTGTATTTATAGAAGTAGGGGGTTTATTCTATAGGACAGCTCATTGTGTCACATGCTGCTGCTTTATTACTTTCCCCTGTCCTCTAGAGGATTCTAGAACCATAACGAGAAGAGGAATAGGGCATGCAGCCTGAATGTTTATGAACTTCTAGCCAATCCCTGTGCAGGTGTGCCCAGTAGGTGGTGAGAGAGTCCATAAGTAGGCCTGAGCAGAAGGGGCAGTGGTCCTGGGTTCAGTTCTGCTGGAGGAGACCCCTGTGCAGGGGCTCTTCCTTTGGTGCAGGATTTTAGAAGAAGCTTTCAGGAAGATACTGAGGTCGCAGCTGAGGGGGCCTTCTCGCAAGCTTGAGTCCAGTGGTCAAGTCGGGTCTGGGTCAAGGAGAAGGCTGATTTGACAGATGGCACTTTTCTCTATCCCCAAGCACTTGTCTGCTTGCTTAGAAAATTTTGGCTGACGTGCCCACTCCTCCAAACACGATTTCTTCTGCGCTCTAGGACCCAGGCTGGTGGCAAATAGATGGAACCAGAACTGGAAAAAAGCGACCAGCAGTGCATCAAAGGTTGTGCAGCTCCAAACAAGGCTGGGGAAGCCCGACCAACACTACAAAGCGAAACAAAAACGAGAAGCGCAAAACCTTGCGCATTACCTCAGTAAACAAAAATTTATTAATAAGAAAGGTACTCACAAACAGCAAATAAAATCAGGCATGTAAGTCCTCACAGGGACTTCAAAGATAAGGAGCCAGCGCGAGTCCCATTGTGGAGGTAGACTTGTGGGGGTAGACACTCAGTTCAACTGATGCGTTTCGAAGGCCAAACCTTCTTTCTTCATCAGTGCTTTGATGAAGAAGGTTTGGCCTTCGAAACGCGTCAACTGAACTGAGTGTCTACCCCCACAATGGGACTCGCGCTGGCTCCTTATCTTTGAAGTCCCTGTGAGGACTTACATGCCTGATTTTATTCGCTGTTTGTGAGTACCTTTCTTATTAATAAATTTTTGTTTACTGAGGTAATGCGCAAGGTTTTGCGCTTCTTGTTTTTGTTTCGCTTTGTAATGCCCACTCCTCCTGCATTCCTCATAAGGAGCTTGTTTTGGGCAAGTGCTTGGAAATGGAGAAAAGTGCCATCTGTCAAATCAACTGACCCCTTGCTAGCTGGGTTGTTGGGATGCCCTGTCTGACCACACAGTCACTGCTCAACCAATCAGACTTGAGTGCGTTCCACAGTGCAGTCAGTCTAACACTGTGAACATGCAGACACTGCCCCGTAACGCCATCACGTCCAGCCACCGACTCCTGATATTGGTCCGGTGGCCTCCTTTACATGTATGTACGGTCAGTGTACGTTTTATCACTTTATTGTACCCACGTGGATTAATACATTATTTTATTTTAAATACTACACTATGGGCTATTATTATTTTTGTTGACTCTTTGCGAGCCAACAATTCATCCCCAGAGCCCATACTCCTTGGCATAGGAAGTATTTCTATACTGCTGACATCAACCCACCACTGCCAGAGGAAGACACCAGGTCCAGTATGACTCAGCTAATGCTGTGTATCTGAGAGGCTTCCAAGGTGTTATTCGGAGCTATCCCAGTAGTGACATCCACTAACCAGACCACACCAATACCAAGAGGGGGAGAGTCTGTAATTAACAGTGCAGCTCATCCATCCCATGAGGGGGACCTCTGGATATTGATTATATGTGTATATAAAGATACGCATCTGGTGAGTGCGTACTTTAACCATTCTATGTTACAGTCACCTATATCTCTTGTATCTAGCACGTATCACAGAATGTCACCATTTTATATATTGGCTTTACTGGGATTAACCATTCAGCTTACCCTATGGATTGATAACATTAATTGGCTTTTATTTTTTATTTTATACTTTTTTAGTGCTGCACTTTCTTTTACAGGAAAGAGAATAATGATTACTGCGCCTTCCTTCTCCAATCAACAACCTGGGGGAGGAGAGGAGACTAAGAAAGCAGAACTTCAGCAGACATTTTTTCCCACAGCAATCCATCTGATAGGTAACTTTACAATGTTTGATGGGGAAGAAGGGGCTTTTGCAACATGCACATGGAGGAAGCTTTCAGCTATAAGGCCCCAATCACTTATCGCTTAGTGAGCATGGGGGTCCCGGCTAGTGATTTAAAAAGCGCAATTCACACACAGAAACATGTGTCTGCATAGGACAGTCCATTCACTTGAATGGGCTGCCCTTTGTGAGTTTCTTGCACTAAAGAAGCTCAGGGACCAAGATTTAGCCCTGGGCCAGGCACAATTTCACATGCGCATTTTCTTGCATGACAAAATCGCTCCACGTTTGGGGTGCCATTTACTATGAATGGTACCCAAATGCATCCAAATTGCCTATATGTAAATAGGGGCCTTAGCGTAACATTGGACATAAATGTACGGAGTTCCTGAGTTTAAGATTTTTGCCTGGAGTTCTGCTTTGAAGCCCCTGAAGACCATCTATTTTTATGTTTCTGTTGTATAGCCTACATATTTTCTTGTTGTTTAGCTACTTATGGACCTGTGATCACTCACAGACCTATAATGGATCACTAAAGAGTTATTTTTATGGCTGTAACTGTGTCATGAGTGAAGAGGAAAGGATGATGAGAGTAGGTCAACATCTGCGACTCAACTGACACAAATAAAAACTGGGTCCTTGGTAAAGAATGCACTCTAAAGTGAACCTGTGCTTTGTTAATGCAGGGTAAACTAACAGGTTCACCTAACTGCCACCTTCCTAACTGTAGATAATTATCCCCCCCCCCACCCACAGAAGTGAAAGGAAATATCGAAGGGCCCATTCATGCTGCTGTTAAGGCAGCCACTTTATTTGGGGATCTGTGAAAGGTAGCAGTTAGGTGAACCTGCTGCTTTACCCTGCATAGCAATACTCACTGCAACTGTCACTTGTGAGCCCAGGGTGGCATCATAACATACCCCCAGGGGCAGGGGCATACTGACAACTCATGGGGCCCCCGGGCAATAGGGGATCATGGGGCCCCTGGGCAATAGGGGATCATGGGGCCCTGTGTCCTTGCTCAAACTCAAAAAAGCCTATGAAAAAGATACCAGGGGCATCTCATGGGGCCCCATACTGACCCCGGGCCCTCGGGCAGAGCCTGAGTTTCCAAATGGTCAGTCCGCCCCTGGTCCTCTGCTTAAATGACAGTCAAATCAGAGTCTGCCTTACATCAGGGTCCTGCCCTAAATTAGGGTCCCATCAAAGTCTCCCTTTCTATTAGGGTCCCGATCAGGGTCCCCCCTTAAATTAGGGCCCCAAAGCCCTCCATACTTCAGGGTCCCCATCAGAGTCCCCCCTTACATGACTCCTAGATTGTAAGCTCCCAGGATCAGGGCCCTCCTATCCCGCTTGTATTGAACTGTATTGTTGCTGTATTGTCTCCCATTATATTGTAAAGCGCTGAGCAAACTGTTGGCGCTATATCAGGGGTGGATTGACAACTCATGGGGCCCCCGGGCAATAGGCTATCATGGGGCCCCTGTGTCCTTGTCCACACTTAAACCACACCCAAAAAAAGCCTATAAAAGGTACCAACGGCATCTCATGGGGCCCCCTACTGACTCCGGGCCCTCGGGTAGTGCCCGAGTTCCCAAATGGTCAGTCCGCCCCTGCCCAGGGGGAGAGACCTCAATGCCTTGAGCTTAGAGGAAGTGGGATAAATGATGCTGGTTGTCATTTAACCAGGAAAAGGACCAGTGATCTCAGAACTAAATGACCTGTTCACCCACCCATTAAAATGAACCTTCAGCAGCTGGGAAGTCATCCATTAAGTGGCAATATTATTACTGTCACTAAAGGTGACAGCTTCCCACTCAGAGCTAAATGGCTACTAGGACGCTGTTGTCCACCACCATTCTAGCAATCAATGGCACACGCCCAGCCCTCTTCAGCTACTGTCCGGGAGGTTCCATGGCCAAGAGCTGAATGAAATAGGCTTAGGTTGTTGGCTGACATCCTTGACATAGAATGGCCATGGCCGGCAGCCAAATGGAACTGGGGATGGGTCACTGGTTGCTGGGACACCAGCGGCTGCCAACACCCTAGCAACCACCTAGTCCTGAGCAGGGCTCAGTTGGTTGCATTGACTTTGATTCTGTTCACACTAACATTTGCAATTTGCAAACTTTCGTGAACCAAACACACGCATGTTCACCCATTACTGCTGGCAGAATCACCAGCTGAAGAAAACATCTTACACTAATGCAGCCACCATATCTAAGGACTGGTAAGCTGCAATATATTATGTTTTGTTTTTTTGGGTTTACATACATTTTAATAATTGACACATAGGTGCTATAAAAAAATTAAAGGTGAACAAGAAGCTCTCCTAAGACAGACAACACCTGCATAGTGGACATGTTAGGACACACCGGATGTTGAGAATGAGCCATCACATAGAGAACAGAGAAGAAGGGAGGGAGGGGGAATGTGATTTTTCATTGCTTTTCCACAATACAAGACAAACCTGGAAGCCGGGTTCCATTTGTACTCATAATCCATGAGAAAATCTAGGACACAGATCCATCTGGCTCAAGCTGAACGCATTTGTGCCGTAGACAGTTTCCTCTCCGATGGAGACACCTTGCCACTAGGACATCAGCTGGCCTGTACTGTTCTACCTCATGGATTACCAAGCCTTCAGCAAGGACTCATCAATGTCCTTCCAGTGCACTGAGCTTAAAGATTTCATGTTAGAGACAGCAGTACTTTGACTCCTGAGACAAGACGAGGGTTTGCTACATTGTCTCCCTGATCTACATGCGAAAGAAATAATGACCTCAAAGTACAGGAAGGTGTTAACTGTCTTCCCTGACTACCAGCCAGATGATTACTATTCTCCTTCTCTTGGGGTGAGCAGACTGATTTTAGATACATTCATTTTTGCAGCAAAATCGTTATTTTTCTGTCAATGAAGCTGCGTTATAATGAAAATTCTTAGGAGCTAGTTACCATAGGCAGCGGGTTGGTTAAAGCACATAAACTGGGGGTTCATATTGAGCTTTGTAATGCACCCCGAAGGAGTCCCTGGTGAATGTAGTTCTAGCACACACAGCCAGGCACCTTGCAATTTCCTTACACTACCACTGGCTCCAAACAATTTAGGGGTTTCTTTTTTTTGTTTTTTATTGGGAACAATGAACTTGGATAGGGAGTGGGAGCATGGGATACTCCAGTAAACTGAAGAACTGAGTAACCTGAAGGCTCCTCAACTTTCTGGCTTCACAGTACAAAAAGGAATGTCCTATAGGATCTCTGTGTTGGTGATTAGCACTCCTTCCATCGCACAGTCACTCATCAGCACTGGGGTTGCTTATTCACATAGCCACAGTATCATCAGCTGCCTCCTGTCGATGACCACCAAGTTCTTCTTAGTGATGTAGACTCACAGCACCATAGGACAGATGGACTTTTTTCCACCAGTTCCTCTTTGCTCTCTCCAGTGAACCCAACCCATATACCAAATTTGATCTCTGGATTCAGGCTTGTGAACAGACCCCCAGCTAAGCCTACCTGGGACCTCTGTGTCTTCCTAAAAGCTTCTTCTCGAAATCTGCTCCGGGGCAGAGCTCCCTGCACAGGGGTCTCCTCCAGAAGACACATGAAAAACATGAAAGCCCGCCTGAGAATCCTTCAGGTACTTTTTTGCAAACTCCAAGCGGATTTCATTTGTTTTGCAGGAGAGACTTACATCTAGCCACTCTGCTATAAAGCCCAGATTGGTGGAGGCAGGGGCGGACTGACAACTCATGGGGCCCCCAGGCAATAGGGGATCATGGGACCCCTGTGTCCTTGCCCACACCCAAAAAAGCCTATGAAACAGCCAATGAAAGGTACCAGGGGCATCTCATGGGGCCCCCTACTGACCCCGGGCCCTCGGGTAGTGCCCGAGTGCTCGAATGGTCAGTCTGCCCCTGGGTGGAGGGCTACAGTGATGGTTACCCTTCAGGAACTTTGTCCCATCTCCACGCAGGATCTCTGGAGCTCAATCTGAGTGACCATCGGGTTCTTGGTCACCACTCTTACTAAGACCCTTCTCCCCTATTTGCTCTGTTTGGCTGGGCGACCAGCTTTTGGAAGAGTCCTGGTTGTGCCATTTGAGAACTATGGAGGACACAGTGCTCATGGGAAACTTGAGTGCGGTAGAAATGCCTTGCAATAAACTTGTCTCTGAGCTCCGCAGGAAGTTCCTTTGACCTCACGGCTTTTGGTCTATTACAATATGCCATTTAAAGAGTAGGCATTTTAGAGAGATGTGTGCAGGGGCGGACTGACCATTTGGAAACTCGGGCACTACCCGAGGGCCCGGGGTCAGTAGGGGGCCCCATGAGATGCCCCTGGTACCTTTTTCATAGGCTTTTTTGAGTTTGTGCAAGGACACAGGGGCCCATTGATCCCCTATTGCCCGGAGGCCCCATGAGTTGTCAGTCCGCCCCTGGATGTGTGCCTTTCCACATAATGTCCAATCAATTTCATTTACCACAGGTGGACTCCAATGAAGGTATAGAAACATCTCAGCAATGATCAAGAGATATGGGAGGCACCTGAGCTAAATTTCAAGTGTGGTTGCAAAGGGTCTGGAAACTTATGCCAATGTGATATTCCAGTTTTTTATTTTTAATACATTCACAGACATGTCTAAAATGTTGTTTTCACTTTGTCATTATGGGGTAGTATGTGTAGATTAATGAGAAAAAAAATGAATTTAAACAACTGTAGTATCAGTCTGCAGCATAACAAAATTGAAAAAGTAAAGGTAGCGTGAATATGTTTAGAATGCACTGTATATCTCCATTCTCCTCTCCCCTAGACAAAAACAAGCAGTTAACCTGTGCAGTGCGGACACAGCCCCACTGCATGGGAAAACTTTTTTTTTTTTGCCCTGGAGTTGGGATAAATTATAATAAAAATGGCAGTTGTTAATCATAATGAACACAAAAACGGCAGTTGTTAATCATACACTGTGGCAGGGGCGGACTGACCATTTGGAAACCCGGGCACTGCCCGAGGGCCCGGGGTCAGTAGGGGGCCCCATGAGATGCCCCTGGTACCTTTTTCATAGGCTTTTTTGTGTTTGGGCAAGGACACAGGGGCCCCATGATCCCCTATTGCCCGGGGGCCCCATGAGTTGTCAGTCCACCCCTGCACTGTGGTTTAGCAAACAAAACGTCATTCATTTAGGGCCGATATCTACTTTAATCTTCTGCTTTATCTTTAAGATGAGGGCTTATGAGTCACCATGACCTCCAGATAGAAGTGACTATTTTCCATGACCGCTATGGTGGGGTAGGGGTTACTATTTACTGAAAGGATCAATCTTTCTATACTCTTTCTCATGACCATCAGAAAGGAAGTGGTGACATCCTCTTGGACCAACATTTCTCTTGCACTGAAAAGATATAAATTCATTTTATTTTTAAAGATCTACTATTTACAGAAGAAAGAACCACGTGCCTTACTATGACCTACAAAAGCATGAAAGAACTATGATCTTCAATGAGTGACCTCCAAGGAGACACAGGGTTTAATATTTGGTTGGGCCTAAAAAAAAAATTAAAAAATAGGAGGGAAGAGTTAATTCTATTACTGACCTGCCATGAATAGAAGAGATTATATCTATACATAGTCTGAGAAAAGAACACAAAGGGTCAAAGCATGTGGCAGGACTCCTGTGCATTCTAATGTTAATGCCATGCAAAGTACTGCGCTGATATCCATGCAATATATCAAATGCTGCCTGAGCCTATTACCCTTATTTCAGGACAGGGAGAATGTAATCCTGCTGCAGATAGAGTTAAAGAGACCCTGACACCTTGCTAATTAAGGACAAAGTGACGGTGTCCTTGCAAAGGGCCCATCCAAACCCCTTAAAAGTCCTCATGCCAGCACTCCTCTGCAGGGATATTCTTATATCCCTCTAGAGTGTGTACGTGTCTCATTCCAGAGCACTAAGTGTCATTTCTTTCTGCTGCCTCATTCCTCTGCTGTCAGCATAAATCACTTTTGACATGTTTTCCTGAAACAAAGAGTTAAGAAGGTGACAGGGGAGCTCCAGCACACAGCCTATGATTGACAGCCTAAGCTCTGTTCCTGTGTGAAAGGAGGGTGTGTCCCTTCCCTCCAATCAGCAACCAGCTCTAATAACTGAGCTGTGCAATTTCAGCTTCCCACCCCCTGCTTTCTGAAAGCTCAGACAAGCTGTATAAATTATGGACTTTGAATGGCTGTAGAGAAGTGAAGATTGCAGATAAACAGGTGCAACTTAGCAACTTATATAGGAAGATTTGTTTCATCCCCGTGTTTCACCTGAGGCTAGTCACTTAATTTGGTATATGTAAGGGTTTACATTCACTTTAAAGAGAGCTTAAAAGTTTGTTGAACATCCTATTTCAAAACCATGGGCATTAATATGTTGCCCCCTTTGTGGCTATAAAAGCCTAAACTCTACTGGGAAGGCTTTCCATAAGATTTTGGAGTCTGTCTGGAAATATGTGTTTATTGAGCCAAATGACCATTTGTGAGGTCAGTTACTGATGTTGGATGAGAAGACCTGGCTTGTAATTGGCATTCCAATTCATCACAAAAGTGTTCTGTACAGTTGAGGTCATGGCTTTATGCAGGACACTCAAATTCCTCCACACCAAGTTGTATTTGTGAGGTCAGGTACTGATGTTGGATGAAAAGACCTGGCTTGTAATTGGCATTCCAATTCATCACAAAAGTGTTCTGTACAGTTGAGGTTATGGCTTTATGCAGGACACTCAAATTCCTCCACACCAAGTTGTATTTGTGAGGTCAGGTATTGATGTTAGATGAGAAGATCTGGCTCATAATTGTGTTCTAAGTCATCCCAAAGGTGGTCAGTAGGGTTGAAGTCAGGGCTCTGTGCAGGACACTCAAGTTCCTTTGCATGAAACTCATAAACCATGTCTTTATGGATAGTGATTAGTACTGATGAGGTCAAGTCTGTGTGTAGACCTCTCAAGTTTCTCCACACCAAAGTCATAAAACCATATTTTTATTCATGGTGTTCAATAAGGTTGAGGTCAAGTCTCCGTACGGGCCACTTGAGTTCCTCCACACCAAACTCATCAAACCATGTCTTTATGGATGGTGATCAGTAGGGTTGAGGTCAGGGCTCTGTACAGGCCACTTGAGTTCCTCCACACCAAACTCATCAAACCATGTCTTTATGGATGGTGATCAGAAGGGTTGAGGACAAGCCTCTGCACAGGGAACTTGAGTTCCTTCATACTAAACTCATCAAACCATGTCTTTATGGATGGTGATCAGAAGGGTTGAGGTCAAGCCTCTGCACAGGGAACTTGAGTTCCTTCATACTAAACTCATCAAACCATGTCTTTATGGATGGTGATCAGAAGGGTTGAGGTCAAGCCTCTGCACAGGGAACTTGAGTTCCTTCATACTAAACTCATCAAACCATGTCTTTGTAGATGGTATTCAGTAGTGTTGAGGTCAAGTCTCTGTGCAGGACACTCAAGTTCCTTCACATCAAACTAATCAAACCATGTATTTTTGGAGCTGGCATTGTACACAGGGGTACAGTCATGGTGGAACAGAAAAGGTCCTTACACAAACTGTTACATAAGGTTGGAAGCCCACATTTGTCTACAATGTCTTTGTAAGGTGTAAACCAACAGTGTTCTTCACCAGAAACACCTAAACACAATTATTTTGAGGGTTGTTCACGTGCTTTTGGTCATAAACGTATGTGTAATGGTAAAGTGTCCAAACTTTTGGCTCTATAGTGTTTATGTATTATAGAATAAATCTCTCTAATCTCATTTCAGCTTTTACTCAGGCACAGTTGGGCAAATATTAACTTTCTTTAGGGTTATGGTTTGTGTAAATACCACTCCAAAAAGTCTGGTTCTTAATTCAATTCATCCATCAAAAAATGCTTCTCAAACCGAAGCTAAAAACAAATACTTGCACATACTAACCTTCCGAATGTACACCTGTAAAGAAAACCCCCCAAAACTATTGGGAATATTGAATTGGCGCATAAATGAGGTGCTAAGATGCCTCCACTGAAGTTCAGATACTTAAAAGACGGTCAGCTGACAAAAAAATGGAGAATTTAATAACTTTTATAACCCATAAAGTCTCCAGTCTCGCTCCAAGATCTAACAGTTCCAATATCTCAGCACCAAAAAGAACGATCCAGCCTAGATCTCTATTGTTGCGTGTTGACTGTGCCTTGACCTAGCCCTGACACCACCACCATTACAATGGCTTCCTGCAACGAGAAGCTGGTTGTTCAAGTACATTACACAGAGAGGTCTACTCTCTAATCATCTCCTAGTACGAGAATTTACAGTGCAAAGAATGAGAAAGCCGAAGCTGGGCTGGAGGCAAAATTGTTCCAAACAGAAGAAAAGATAGAAGCATGCAGAGATCATACAGAACACAGAGGAGTGAAAAGGAAGCTTAGACAATGAACACAGGAATACATCACAACAGCATGAAAACTTTAAAGCGGTAAATGTGATTATATTTTGATTTTCTTTTTCAATAAAACCTTTTCATTTTCATCACATACCTTATTTTAGACCCAGTGATCATCACTAGGTCTCTGTACTTCTCTATGCAATGAAGGTAGATCAACAGGGAGGAGCCAGCAGGGGGCTGTACATATCACAGCACCCTGCCTTGGTACTCCTCTCAAGAGCCCTCAGGCCTCTTGCAAGCAGTAGGCATGCTCTTTGGAGGAGTTATGCAAATATTAAAATGCCTTGATGGGTGGGTGTCTGGGGGAGTTGGAATGCCATTTGCATGCAGACCACTTTGGTAACACACAAACAGGGGCGGACTGACCGTTTGGAAACTCGGGCACTGCCCGAGGGCCCGGGGTCAGTAGGGGGCCCCATGAGATGCCCCTGGTACCTTTTTCATAGGCTTTTTTGAGTTTGGGCGAGGACACAGGGGCCCCATGATTCCCTATTGCCTGGGGGCCCCATGAGTTGTCAGTCCGCCCCTGCACACAAATGTGATTCATGAATGAAGGGAATGGTGGGCCAGGGACAGTCAGGCTGGGGAAGAAACAGCTAGATGAAGCTGGACTTCCTCCAGGAAAGGAGGTGAGCTCTGTTTGACTTGCTGCAGTTTCTAAAGCACAATGTGTGAAGCTCACAGTGTGCAGCGAAGTCAGAGTAAGCCATGTAAGCTCTCAGGAGCCGGGCCCTCTGTTTCCTCTTGTACCAAATTGTATTGTGACTGTAATGTCTACCTTCGTTTTGTAATGCGCTGCGCAAACTGTTGGCGCTATACAAATCCTGTATAATGATAATAAATACGAAGAATTTCAGTCCAGTGGAGTCCCTTCCTTAAAGGGCAACTCCACTCAAAGCCGAGTGTTGCCTGAATAACTGTTGGTTTGGTATAGTTTTCCACTGGCAAGCTTTCTGTGCAGGGCTGACACAAGGGGATGGGCAGAAGAGGAGGCTGCCCTGGGCACGGTGGGGATTTGGGATGTTGTGCTAGAAGGGGTGATTTGGAGGTGGGGGGTTGTACTAGGATTGTGGATTTGTGTTAGGAAGGGGGACCTGGGGGGAGAATTTGTGCTAGTAGGGATGATTGGGGGGTTTGTGCTAGGAGGGTAAATTTGGGGGGATCAGTGCTGAGAAAGGGGTATTTGAAGGGGGGGGGGATTTATGCTCAGAGGGGAAACTTGAGGGTTAAAGGATTTGAGCTAGAAGTGGGGACTGGGGGGATGTGTGCTAGGAGGGGGGTTTTGGGGGGGATTGTGCTAAGAAAGGGGTATTTGAAGGGGGGGTAGAGGATTTATGCTCAGAGGGGAAACTAGAGGGTTAACGGATTTGTGCTAGAAGTGGGAACTGGAGGGGGATGTGTGCTAGGAGGGGGGGTTTGGGGGGATTTATGCTGAGAAAGGGGTATTTGAAGGGGGGGGGGAGAGAGGATTTATGCTCAGAGGGGAAACTTGAGGGTTAACGGATTTGTGCTAGAAGTGGGAACTGGCGGGGGATGTGTGCTAGGAGGGGGGTTTTGGGGGGATTTGTGCTGAGAAAGGGGTATTTGAAGGCGGGGGGGGATTTATGCTCAGAGGGGAACTTGAGAGTTAAAGGATTTGTGCTAGAAGTGGGTACTAGGGGGGATGTGTGCTAGGAGGGGGGTTTTGGGGGGATTTGTGCTGAGAAAGGGGTATTTGAAGGGGTGGGGAGAGGATTTATGCTCAGAGGGGAAACTTGAGGGTTAACGGATTTGTGCTAGAAGTGGGAACTGGAGGGGGATGTGTGCTAGGATGGGGGGGTTTGGGGGGATTTGTGCTAAGGGGGGATTTTTTTAGGGGGGATTTATGCTTAGAGAGGACATTTGATGGGTAGAGGATTTTTGCTAGGAGGGGTATTAGGGAAGGGAGAGGATTTGAGCAGGGACGGGGGAATTTTTACCGGAAGAGGGAAATTTTTGTTTGGGGCTTTACAAAGGGATTTTATGCCTAGAGAGTAAGTGTGAAGATTGGTGCTCATTCTTTTTGTTTGTGGGGGGAGAGGATATTTGCTGAAAAAAATGCTCATACATTTTGGGAGGGGAGGGGCTGTTTGGCATCTTTTGCCCTGGCGCTAGCTGACCCTGTCCCAGCACCAGGGAGGGACTGACCATTCGGAAACTCGGGCACTGCCCGAGGACCCGGGGTCAGTAGGGGGCCCCATGAGATGCCCCTGGTACCTCTCATAGGCATTTTTGAGTTTGGACAAGGACACAGGGGCCCCATGTTCCCCAATTGCCCGGGGGCCCCATGAGTTGTCAGTCCGCCCCTGCACAGACACTGTTCCTGTGCATTCTCTTGTGCTTCCCCCACACCCCCAAGGCTGCATGAAGATGTCACTCTGTTCCAGCTGGACTTCCTATCTCTTTGTTGACTCTACTTGGTGGTCACATAATCCAACAATGGAGCATGACATCATTATTTGCTTTAATCAGCGCCAAAGCCAACCCAAAAGATTCAGCGAGGAAACGGTCGCCTGGCATCCATAAAAGCTGATTGAATTCACCAGCCTGGAGTAGAACTGAAGTCTCAGTCCTGGGTGAAGCTCGCCCTTTCTGTCGCAATCCATTCCAGATGCTGGAAACTTATTATCACAGTAATCCTTCTTCTTCGGTAATTCCCAAAAATCGCTGCACTCACAAAGCCACCCGCGCTATGCTTTTAGTTAGCTGCACCTGAAAGCCGGGAACGCCGCGGGCTCCTCGCAGATGGCGATGCAATAAAAGCCTAAATTAAGATCTCGTTAACACAGCAGCGCAGCGCACAAAAAAAAAAAAAAAAAAAAGGAGCTAGTAGTTAGGTATTATATTCTGAGCACCTTTTGTGAGTTAGGTGGCACGCTTAGCCGTAGCGCCACCCGGGAATCCACTTACTGCAAATGGCAAGCGTGGGCGAGCGAGGCAATGTCGGCGGTCTCTGAGCAGAGCGGTACCAACGGGCGTGGAAATCTTTTTGAGCATGGTGGAGGCACAGAAGTGGACCTGAGAGTGGAAGCTGCGATACAGGTGCCACCGGGGGAACCCAAAGACAATGGCGTCTCCTCTTTACAAAGGCACCGGCCAAAGTCTCCGCCGGATGGATGCCAAATTGCCATGGCGGTAATTAGCTGCAATGTGTCGACAGACCATTATGAGAACATTAGCAGGCATTAGCGAGAATTAGCTATTCTTCACACATTGATTACGTGCCATCTCCCCCTCGTTAGTCTATCGGCGCCTGAAAGCACCACTTAGTGCGCGGGTCCCCCGGTCTCTCTTCTTATCTCCTTAGCTCATGAGGATGATGCCCCCACATCAAACCCGGGCAATTAGAACCGCTGGAGGTCAAACCAATTTTAAGGAGGGGGTGACCCACTTTCAGCCTTTGAGATTGCTACTTTGTAAAGACTTGCCTTGTTAACCCTTTCTAGCCCACATTCTCCAAAAACTGACATCTTGGTCCACTTAGTGTGCGGGTCCCCCGGTCTCTCTTCTTATATCCTTAGCTCATGAGGATGATGCCCCCACATCACACCCGGGCAATTAGAACCGCTGGAGGTCAAACCAATTTTAAGGAGGGGTGACCCACTTTCAGCCTGTAAGATTGCTACTTTGTAAAGCCTTGCCTTGTTAACCCTTTCTAGCCCACATTCTCCAAAAACTGACATCTTGGTCTTGTGGGTGCAGGGGCGGACTGACCATTTGGAAACTCGGGCACTGCCCGAGGGCCCAGGGTCAGTATGGGGCCCCATGAGATGCCCCTGGTACCTTTCATAGGCTTTTTTGGGTGTGGTTTGAATGTGGGCAAGGACACAGGGGCCCCATGATCCCCTATTGCCCGGGGGCCCCATGATCCCCTATTGCCCGGGGGCCCCATGATCCCCTATTGCCCGGGGGCCCCATGAGTTGTCAGTCCGCCCAGAAAAAAGGAAAATTACAGTAAATATTTATACAATTTCCCCATGATCCCCTATTGCCCGGGGGCCCCGTGAGTTGTCATTCCGCCCAGAAAAAGGAAAATTACAGTAAATATTTGTACAATTTCCCCATGATCCCTTATTGTCGGGGGGCCCCATGAGTTGTCAGTCCGCCCAAAAAAAGGAAAATTACAGTAAATATTTATACAATTTTCCCATGATCCCCTATTGCCCGGGGGCCCCATGAGCTGTCAGTCCGCCCAGAAAAAGGAAAATTATAGTAAATATTTATACAATTTCCCCATGATCCCTTATTGCCCGGCGGCCCCATGAGTTGTCAGTCTGCCCCTGTGTGGGTGTCAATGTTTCACTACCGGAATTCACAGTGCTGTCCATTCATTTGTGTAACAACTTTACTAGCCTGAGATAGTTCATTTGTAGACATTTACGGTATTATAAAAAAAATATAGGCCAACGACTTTGCCTAGGCTGAGATGACACATCATTCTGCTGCAGGCAGAAGGAAACATTTCCCCAGTCCCCCCTCCCCAATTTTTCAAATGAATTATTACAATTTACTTACACTTCAGCCTGGTGACTTGTCCTAGTCTAGCTTGTCTGTTGCAGGCAGAAGGAAGCACTCAATCTCCTCTCCCCGAGTCATCAGAACATTGAAATGTGGAACAAGTCAGAAGGTAAAAGGCTGCAGCAGGGGCTGATCTGTGTCCAGGGGCGGACTGACCATTTGGAAACTCGGGCACTGCCCGAGGGCCCGGGGTCAGTAGGGGGCCCCATGAGATGCCCCTGGTACCTTTTTCATAGGTTTTTTTGAGTTTGGGCAAGGACACAGGGGCCCCATGATCCCCTATTTCCCGGGGGCCCCATGAGTTGTCAGTCCGCCCCTGTCTGTGTCATACATTTATGAGCAAGAACAGCACAGGCACTAGGATTTTCATGATTGTGCCATCTCTGAGCCAGCATCTGAGTCCGTGAAGTAGATGGTGACTCTAGTTGATGCTTGAAGAAAGATGGTGCTGTCCTTCTGGAGAGAAAAGCACATAAAGGCATTGTCAGGGGGACTAATGTGATCCCTTTGAAAGATAACCTTTTGCCAAAATCAGCTTACTCTTCTCTCTCTGTAACCCTTGGAAGTCCTTTAAAGCCCACTGAACCCTTAAAGTGATTGTAAACCCCTGAATCAAAAAATGAATAAAGCATATCCTTCTATACTTTGTACTTGCCTCAACCCAAAGCACCATGTAGTTCCTATCTGCATTCTCCTTTTTCTGCTATCTGCATGAGTCACTTCTGACAGTGTGTGATGACACCAGACAACCTAGGAGACAGCCCCACTCCCCATCCCTCCCCAGCACACAGCAGGTGACTGACAGCCTCAGCTATTCCTGTTTCCCTATGAGACTGTGTATGGGGGGTTCTTTTTCTCCACTCAGGTCTCAGATTATGCTCAGCTCCTTGCTCTATGCTGTGCTGCCCCTTGCCTTCGGAACCCTCAGAAATAACCTTTAATTTGTGCGCTTTAGAGGGCTGTAGAGAATAGAGGACTGCAGATAAACAGGTACAACTTATCTAGGTGGACTTGTTTCAACTCTGTGTATCACCTAAGGCCAGTCACTTCACTGGGTATATGTAAGGGTTTACAACCACTTTATGTAGATGGTGGCCCTTGATGATGCCTGAATAAAGATGGTGCCATCCTTCTAGTGAAGGCAGTGTCAGGGGGATGGATGTGATCTCTTTGATAGATAACCTTTTTGCTGAAATTAGGCCACTTATGCCTATCTGTAACCCACCAAGGCCCTTTATAGCCCATGAAACCCTTAAAGCCCACTGAGAAAAATCACTTTCCTGATGCCTATCCATGGTAGCATACTAGTAATAGAGCATCACAGTATGCGGCCATGGCTAGGCACCAGAAAAAGGAAAATTACAGTAAATATTTATACAATTTCCTACTTTAATCTCCCCTTCCCCATTGATTCCATTGCATTTAGTCAAAATGGTGAAAATTTTACCAAAATTTTCATATTTTCACCATCAATTTCATATATGAAACCTATGAAAACTTTCCATTTGGCTCATCCCTACTCGCCATGATCACATTATATAAGAGATTAGCGTTCCCAAAATCTCCATTCAGACTATAAATTCTTATCTTCTTCTTTCGGAGTAAGATGATCGGAATTCTATTCAGAAAAGGCGTCCGCCTTTCAGTCAAGGCTCAGAAGAGATAGATAGGTGCCTTGAATAGTGTCAATCTTTCTTCAAGTGGAGAAAAAGTGCTTAAACCGGCGAGAAAAAATGAAGCCGGTTAAATGAAGGTCTTTTTTCAGGTCATCTCATTCTACTTTCTTTTTTTTTTTTTTCGAGGGATCAAGAAATATTCATTTCAGGAATAAATATACATAAAAAAAGGAAAGATTGCAGATTCCATCTCTCCTTGGAGCGCCGGACGTGATAAAAGAAATTAACCGCTAATATCGAATGCAAATGCCAAGGAATATAATCCTGTCTTCCCTTGCAGTTGATTCTTAATGACTAGAGAGGAATTTCAGATTGACCTAGATCTTTGACGCTCTCATAAATTCACAGGCGTCCATAACAGGATGACACTGAAAGGCTGCTGCAGGGAGCGCAAAAAGAATTAACCCTTGTACCGAACTTTCCTTTACATTACGTTGCGTCAATGTGACACGAGCAGGGGCAGACTGACCATTTGGAAGCTCGGGCACTGCTCGAGGGCCCGGGGTCAGTAATGGGCCCCATGAGATGCCCCTGGTACCTTTTTCATAGGCTTTTTTGAGTTTGGGCAAGGACAAAGGGGCCCCATGATCCCCTATTGCCCGGGGGCCCCATGAGTTGTCAGTCCGCCCCTGGACACGAGCTGGCATTACCGTAATGTGTGCACCCTTATTTCAAATGGCCCCCCAATGGCACCCCACAGAAGTGCGTTGGGGTATGCTTCTAAAAATTGGTGCATACACCATTTTCATGCAGCACACCGTAAAAACGGCCATTGTGCTGCTTTGCAACACTCATCCATTGGCTAGTTGCATTGGGTGCCATTCCAGCTGTGGCCACTAGTATGAATAAACCCTTAGAGCTGGTTCACACCACAACGCTGGGCAATGCACATCATGGTTTATCTGATCCCAGGCAGGATGATTGGCTCTCTCTCTTGTAATGGTAATGGCCACACACCATACCAAACCTTCTCAACATTTTAAACAGAGAGGAAACCTTGAAATAGCTTTCCAATCTTAGGTAACTCCTGCTAAAAATTACATTATCTACAACTCATGATAGACTATATTGCCAAAAGTATTGGGCCAACCCTCCAAATTATTGGATTCAGGTGTTGCAATCCCCTCCATGGACACAGGTGTATAAAATCATCCCCTAGGCATGCAGACTTCTTCTACAAACATTGGTGAAAGAATGGGTCGCTCTCAGGAGCTCAGTGACTCCAAGCGTGGTCCCGTGATAGGTGGCCACCTGTGCAATAAGTCCATCCGTGACATTTCCTGGCTACTAAATATTCCACGCTCAACTGTTAGTGGGATTATAACAAAGTGGAAGCAACTGGGAACAACAGCAACTCAGCCACCAAGTGGTAGGCCACATCACATGACAGAGCGGGGTCAGCGCATGCTGAAGCGCACAGTGCGCAGAAGTCGCCAACTGTCTGAAGAATCAATAGCTAAAGACCTCCAAACTTGGTGTGGCCTTCAGATGAGCCCAACAACAGTGCGTAGAGAGCTTCATGGAATGGGTTTCCATGGCCGAGCAGCTACATCCAAGCCTTACATCACTAAGCGTCAGATACCGTGGTGTAAAGCACACCGCCACTGGACTCTAGAGCAGTGAAGATGTTCTCTGGAGTGACCAATCATGCTTCTCTGCCTGGCAATCCGATCAACGTGTCGTTTGGTGGTTGCCAGGAGAACGGTACTTGCCTGACTGCATTGTGCTAAGTGTAAAGTTTGGTGGAGGGGGGGGGGGGTTGTTTTTCAGGGGTTGGGCTTGGCCAACAAATCTTAACGCCTAAGCATAATTTTGCAACTTTGACATGTGTTAGCAACACTGTACATATCATCACTACTTTGTGCATCCAAGTGAATTATACCTTGTTTATTTTTCAAGACAAATTGTGCTTTCATTTGGTGGTAAACTTTCTTATTACCAAAGGAAAACTGGCCCAAAATAGTAAAAAAAACACTTTTTTTAAATTTACATGTATATTTCTTGCTACTACCATAACCTACCACCAAAGACCAACCCAAATAAGTCCTCCTGCTCCTGACAATCGCAGCGATACCACATGTGTGTATGTTAGTTGTTGTTTGTACCCGTAGTACAGCCCAGAATCAATAGTGCGCAATTTGCGTTTTTTTTTATCCTGCCACTAACTGAAACTGATTCTAATTTAGAAATTAGAAAAAAAAACCCTGACCAAAAAAAAAAAAAAAAAAAGAAACTCACCCTGACCTTTGACCCTGACCTTGACCCAATCACTAACCCTGGCACAGACCTAGACCAAACCTTGATCTAGGTATTTTTGTTTATTTTTTTTAAAAATTCTATTTATTTATTTTCTACACACACTTGTATTTTTTTCTCTCTGAAAGGACAGAGAGAGATACAATGTATCTCTCTCCTCCATTCAGGGACAGAAAACAAGGGTCAAGGGCCAATCAGAAGCTATCACAGAGATCAAGTGACCCGGAATCTGGAGTTCCAGCTCTCGATCATTAGAACGGGACCCGGGGCTCTAAGTGACACCCCGGTCCTTGTGCCGAAAGACAGGTACGCAAATTACGCCCACACGAAAAAAAAAACCAGTTCTGTGAGGCCGCTAATTTGCATGCGGTCCACGTCAAGGGATTAAATACAGAAGGAAGAGCTACGTTTTGGAGTGTTGCTTATATTTGCAATATTTATATCTGTTTTATAGACCTGAAGAAGGGGGAGATGTGCTCCCCCCGAAAGCGTTAGCTGTTTCATGTTTTTCCTTTAGGAATTATCATCACTATCCAGGGGCGGACTGACCATTTGGAAACTCGGGCACTGTCCAAGGGCCCGGGGTCAGTAGGGGGCCCCATGAGATGCTCCTGGTACCTTTTTCATAGGCTTTTTTGAGTTTGGGCAAGGACACAGGGGCCCCATGATCCCCTATTGCCCGGGGGCCCCATGAGTTGTCAGTCCGCCCCTGTCACTGTCACAAGACTTTGGACACCTAAGCCTTTGTTACTGTTTTTAGACTTTGTACACAAGGTTTTTCTTTTACTTTCCCTATCGGGGAGATTTCTGATCGCTTCCCGTCAGTTCACTGGGACAGGGAGAGATAGGAATTGCCTTTGTGGATACAAAGAATAATTAAAAAGTGACCTTCTCTATAACTAAAAAAAAACAGTAATGTGTATTTTTACTTTTTGTCCTTTTTTTACTTTTGTACGTTTTTGAAAACTCTAATAAAATAATGAATAATAAAATAATAATATAAATGAAACTAAAAAAAGTTACATAAACTATTAAAAAAAAACATTTTCTTACCCGGTTAATTTATATTCAGATCATTTTTTTTTTAATAGCCAACATGTCTCCCAGTGGAAAATTCTACCTTCCTGATTAGCTCCCTTCAAACTGCGGCAGCACCAAATAGTCAGCCATGTTGTCCTCCTTGTTTCGGCTACATCAGGCAAAGCAAAGCAATCCTCTTTGTTGCATTAAACTAATTCCCCTTCCCTAATCCCGCGAGGTAACGCACCTCAAATCATCCTGTGTTTTCAGGATAACATTCAGCCACAAATTGTTGGGGATTAGATTTGGGATTAGCGGGAGAGTGACGCAGTGATAAATCAGCTCGCCGTGCAGTCATTCAGTATTTCTGTATGGAGCTGGGCAACCAACATTGTTCCCAGGGCCTCTGGGGGAACTACAAAGCTCAGCATAATCTGTCAGATGACTGCCTTGAAAAACATCTTGCTTACAACTTCTCTGTCCAAACTTTATTTTATTCAATTGTTTAGGATTTCCAGGTGTGGATATTTTACATAGTGTCCTTGTTCCAGTTTGGACCAAAATAATTATACATAAACCATACTTGTGGGATCCTTCTAGAATGGGGGTCTCCAAAAAGTGGCCTTTACAATTTCTCCCACTAACACCAACGATGGGGCACTATTCCTCCCACTCATACTAATAATGGGACACTATTCCTCCCACTCATACCAATAATGGGACACTATTCCTCCCAGTGATACCAATGATGGGGCACTATTCCTCCCAGTGATACCAATGATGGGGCACTATTCCTCCCAGTGATACCAATGATGGGGCACTATTCCTCCCACGCATACCAATAATGGGGCACTATTCCTCCCACTGATACCAATGATGGGGCACTATTCCTCCCACTGATACCAATGATGGGGCACTATTCCTCCCACTGATACCAATGATGGGGCACTATTCCTCCCACGCATACCAATAATGGGGCACTATTCCTCCCACTGACACCAATGATGGGGCACTATTCCTCCCACTGATACCAATGATGGGGCACTATTCTTTATTCTGACACCAATAATAGGGCTCTATTTCTCCCACTGACACCAGTGATGGGGCACTATTCCTCCCACTGACATGGACAACAGAGCACTATTCTTTCAACTAATGTCAATGATGGGGCACTATTGCTCCCACTGATGCCAATGATGTGGCACAATCCCTCCAACTGACACCTGTGATGGGGCACTATTCCTTTCACTGATACCAATGATGAGGCACTATTCCTCCCACTGACACCAATGATAACGCCCTATTTTTCCCACTGACACCAATGATGGCAAACTATTCTTCTCACTGACACCAATGATGGGGCACTATTCCTCCTACTGACACCAACATAGGGCTCTATTTCTCCCACTGACACCAACGATAGGGTTTTATTCCTTCCACTAATACCAATGATGTGGCACTATCCCTCCCACTGACTCCAATGATGGGGCACTATTCCTCCCACTGACACCAATGATGGGGCACTATTCCTCCCACTGACACCAATGATGGGGCACTATTCCTCCCTTGGCACCTGACCTAAAAGCTAGCAGGGATCACTGGAGTAGCAAGGTCTACTACACCAATTTCCTCTATGCAGAGGTAAGACTTTCTAAACAAAGGGCCAGTTTGCTGTCTTGCAGACTTTGTGAGGGCCAGTGAGAGTATAAAATGCCCCAGTGTCAGTCGGAGTTGACAGTGGCTCATGCTTGGTGGCTGGTGAGCAGGAGCGGACTGACAACTCATGGCGCCCCCAGGCAATAGGGGATCATGGGGCCCCTGTGTCCTTGCCCAAACTCAAAAAAGCCTATGAAAAAGGTACCAGGGGCATCTCATGGGGCCCCCTACTGACCCCGAGCCCTCGGGCAGTCCCCGAGTTTCCAAACGGACAGTCCACCCCTGCTATTAACTGAATACATTTCAGATGCAGTAATACAAACAGAGTACTGAACATGGGAAGACCTTTGAGAGGACTCAGATTCATCTGTTCTTATGAATACCCTTTACTTTATGTAGGCATTCTACATTTTAAAAGCCGTTTAATGTACTGCAGACAAGCCTACGTCGGTGCAGAGGCGCCAAAAGCCAAGATAAATTTCAGTCAGCCATATTAAACTTCCCGCAGTCTCCTGTATATATTAATACGGAAATATTTTCGAATATAGAGCTACAGGATGTGGCGGAGGCCCTGGCAGCCTTTATATCAATATAATTCACAGACTCTGCGCGGCCAGAGAACAGCGTGCTTCCACGGCGAACACGGAGGCAGTTACGGTTGTGGGCAAGTGCTAGAGATATAGCGTAGTGGCTTCAGGATTTGTACCTCATCTCCTAACTCATCAACCTTCTCGCAGGTAGAAATATCGCCCTTTCCTTCACCTTCATGTGGAGCCCTATAAAACACGGGATGCAGGCCCCGCTCGCCACGTTCTCCAAGACTGCACAGCTGTGCTTGACAGCCCCTTCTGACCGCCGGTGATAGATGTTCAATTTTCTGAGGTAACGCAGGAAAGGCCGCGGCTCCGCTGTGAGGAATTCATCAGACCCGGCTTCTTCCTCATGATTTTTTCATGATTTTCTTTCTCATTTTGCTGGTATATTGTCACCATAAACAGAAGCCCGAAGGGAATTTCTATGAAAACGAATGAGGTGAAATGAAAGGAGGACCCGACTTTTGTGGAAAGGACAGTAACGTGAAGCTGCACTCCTAACAGTACTTGACTGTGGGTGCCCGCAGTGATGGCAACGGATGGCACTGTGCCTAAAGCCAGACTAGAAGATTGGAAGTCACCAACACTCCAATCAAATGTATATCACATATTTTATTGTGAAGACAGTGTCACATAAATTGAAGAATACTGATATTTTGGTGCCTTGCAGGATCTCTTCCTCAAGATGACAGTGATCCATGTCACACTGTCACCGGGAGAAAGTGACCCTAGGAGACCACTATGTGGCCTTGAGGAAAGTGCTATTGTGAGGCCACTATAACACCTTGAGGAAGAGACCATGGGGGGGGGGGGGGGGGGCACTATGTTGTCTTGAGGAAGGGACCCTAGGAGGGCACTATGTTGCCTTGGGTGACCTTGAAAGGTCACTTTGTCACCTCTGGGAAGGGAGCACGAGAGATCGCTATGTTGTTTCGAGGAAGGGAGCCTGCAAGACCACTATGTTGCCTTAAGGAAAGGAGCCTGCAAAGCCATTATGTTGCCTTGAGTAAGGGACCTTGAGAGGTCACTATGTCACCTTAAGGAAGACAGCCTGCGAGGCAACTATATTGCCTTGAGGAAGGGACCCTGGAAAGTCACTATATTGTCTTGGGTAAAGGATCCTGGGAGGCCACTATGTCGGCTTGAGGAAGTGACCCCTGAAAACCACTATATTGCCTGAGAAATGGACCCTAAGAGGCCACCATGTTGTCATGAGGAAGGAACTCTGGAAAGTCACTATGTCATCTTAAGGAAGGGACTCTGGAAGTTCACCATGCTGCATTGAGGAAGAGATCCTGGAAAGCCACTATGTCATCTTGAGACAGGGACCCTAGGAGGCCACTATGTCACTGTGAGGAAGCGATCCTAGAAGGCCACAATATTACCATGAGGAAAGGACCCTGCCTGGCCACCATGTTGCCTTGAGTAAGCAACCCTGGAAGGCCACTATGTTATCCCGAGGAGAGGACCCTGAGAGGCCTTGAGGAAGGGATCATCCAAAGCCATCATTTCTTTTTGAGGAAGGAGCCCTGGGAGGCCACTATGTCACCTTAAAGAAGGGACTCTACGTGGCTACTATGTTGCCTTGAGGAAGGGACCCTGTGAGCTCCCGAAATATTGGTATTCTTGGACTTTTGTGACAAATAAGCCCAAAAAAAACAGAGGTATGCATTTGATCGAAATCCCTTGACTTACTATTTTAATTGCAAAAAGACAAAAAGAGCCAAGGCCTGAGGAATCAAAATTTAAAATTAGCTTTTTTTTTGTTCTGTAGTCCTCTTCTAAGGGGACAAAATTACAGAAAGAATCTTGTCACATTAGGACAGAAGGTGTGTTACTGGCAGTATCACCAAATGATACTGAAGAAAAAAAGCTTAAAAAAAATAGAAAGGTAACAGATTATGGTTCAAATCTAAGCAGGTGGTCATCAAGGGGTTAACTAAGTACAGCCATATTATGAGCCTTGGTGATATATCTACAATGTATTCTGTGTGACAACCAGAGCAGCAGCAATGCTCCTCGAAAACATTTTAAATCTTTCTTAACAATGGCGGTAATAAAATCTGATTCAACTCGAATATTGGGAACTATAAAATGGGATTGTAATGTGTTTGAAATCATGAATATTTAAAATGCAAATTACAATTGACAAGTTAAAGGATTCAACACAGATACCATGACACAGATAAAGATATGAATGTGAATGATTCACCCAACATACTCCCTGTGTGAGATTATTTTTGCTTTAAGAACCAGATAAAGTAACAGGTTGCTCACAATTGTTTTGCAAATGTCCTAGCAAGATTTAAAAGTGAATTCACCTTCCAAAGCTTCCAATCCTCCATCCACCCAATCTCAGTCAACTCAGCTAATTTTTATCTTAAAATTGCTAATATGCTGAAAACACAAAACTAAATATACTTGTGACATCATCTACAATGAAAAACATCTTTGTTGTTGTCGAGGGCAATACGTGGATCCTGTGTGTTACCAAAAGTCATTTCCTAATCTGCCCCTTGCGCCACACACACACATGCTCCTGTTTAAATAGAATAGCCAATCCTTTAAAGAATGTCAATGAGACTGGCAAGGAAACAAGAAGACACTGGCTCCATCCCTTATAGCAACCTTTCTGGAACTTTTCACCCCAAAGGAACCCTTAAATCAATTTTAAGGTCTCAGGAAACCCTGCTAAGATGAATTAATCGGGGCAGCTGGGAAGAATGCCCTTTGCAGAGGGGGTCAACATGCTACCCATACAGGGTAAGCTAAAAGGATAACCAGTGTCGTGCACTGCTAAGTGGCTTTGGACCCGAAACAGGTGCCATCATATAGGAAGTCAATCAGTTGCAGCTCAAGGAACCCCTAGCAACCTCTGAAGGAACCTTAGGGATCCATGGAGCCCTGGTTGAGAATGGTTGGTCTATAGTCTTGTATGAAGGGATGACACAGATGGGCAGGAAAAGCAATAGTCAGAAGCTGAGACCAGCTACACCGCCCATATTCATGACATAGATGGGTGGGGAACAGTGGTCATGAGTAGAGATCGACCACACACCCCAGTCTTGGATGATGTAATAACATGGATGGGTGAGGAAACGAGTGGTCAAAAACAGAGACCAGACACACCCTTCAAAGTCTTGGATGATGTACTGGCATGAAAAGGTGAAGGAAGGAGCAGTCATGAGCAAAGACCAGCTCCAACCCCTATGGTCTTGTATGTTGTAATGACATGGGTGGATGGGTGGATTGGGACAGGAGTGGTTATTAGAAAAGACTTGTTCCACCCCCCCCCCCCCATAGTCTTAAATGATGTAATGAAAAGAAAGGGCGGGAAAAGGAGTGACCGGCTCTACCTACCATAGTCTTGGTTGATGTAATAACATGGATGGGCAGGGAAAGGAAGGGTCAGAAGCAGAAATATGCTACATCCCCCATAGATTTGGGATGATGTAAAGACATGGATGGGTGGAGAAGGAGAAGTCTTGAACAGAGATCAGCTCTATACCTCACAGTCTTGGTTGATGCAATGGTATGGATAGGGGAAGGAAGGAGTAGTCATGAGCAGAGAACCAGTTCCAGCCCCCACAGTCTTGGATGATGTGATGGCATGAATAGGTAAAGGAAGGAGTAGCCATGAGCAGAGATCAGCTCCAAATCCCACAGTCTTGGATGATGTGATGGCATGACATCACAAAGGAAGGAGTAGCCATGAGCAGAGATCAGTTCCAAATCCCACAGTCTTGGATGATGTGATGGCATGACATCACAAAGGAAGGAGTAGCCATGAGCAGAGATCAGTTCCAAATCCCACAGTCTTGGATGATGTGATGGCATGACATCACAAAGGAAGGAGTAGCCATGAGCAGAGATCAGCTCCAAATCCCACAGTCTTGGATGATGTGATGGCATGACATCACAAAGGAAGGAGTAGCCATGAGCAGAGATCAGCTCCAAATCCCACAGTCTTGGATGATGTGATGGCATGACATCACAAAGGAAGGAGTAGCCATGAGCAGAGATCAGTTCCAAATCCCACAGTCTTGGATGATGTGATGGCATGACATCACAAAGGAAGGAGTAGCCATGAGCAGAGATCAGTTCCAAATCCCACAGTCTTGGATGATGTGATGGCATGAATAGGTAAAGGAAGGAGTAGCCATGAGCAGAGATCAGCTCCAACCTCCACAGTCTTGGATGATGTGATGGCAAGAATAGAGTAGTCAATAGCAAAGACTGGTTCTGACCCCCCACAGCTTTGGATGATGTAATGACATGGATGGGCAGGAAAAATCGTGGCCTGAAGCAGAAACGGGCTACATCTCCCACAGTTTTGGATGATGTAATGACATTAATGGGCATGGATAGGAGTGGGCAGAAACATAAACTAGCCACACCCCCCACAGTCTTTAATGATGTGGCGACATGGCTAGGTGGAGAAAGGAGTGGTTAGAAGCACAGACCGGCTCCATCCTCCACAGTCTTGAATGATATAATGAAGTAACAACCAGTGGTTTAAAATGGAAAACACTACTCACTGCTTGATTTCAACTTTTGAACAGACATACCATAACACTTACATTTAACAGACCAAGAGGAACCAAACAAGAGAAGTTCTTTGATGGGGTTGACATATCCTTTAATCCATTCATGTACCCAACAAGAGAGTCATTATACAGCAAGTATACTGTAAATACCTAAATGTAGTGTCCTATGTAGTGTCCTTCAAGACAAACTAGGAGAGGGAGAGTCAAATCTATAAGAACGCACTAACATGCGAAGGTGAGGGTTGACTTCATCCAAATACTAGAGCGCCTTTATTGCCTAATCAAAGAGTACAGGTGGAACCAGGACTAGTCAAACCGCCATGTAGTTAGCATGGTCTTCCAAGAACCGGCAGTGCTGTCTGATGGGTGTACATTGGACACAATATTTGGTGGAGGCCGAATTTCAGATTTTTTTGGCAGATTAAACAGTTGACATCAGGGGCGGACTGACCATTCGAGCACTGCCCAAGGGCCCAGGGTCAGTAGGGGGCCCCATGAAATGCCCTTGGTACCTTTTATAGACTTTTTTGGGTGTGCTTTGAGTGTGGGCAAGGACACAGGGGCCCCATGATCCCCTATTGCCCGGGGGCCCATGAGTTGTCAGCCTGCCCCTGGTTGACATATATATGTTTTTCAGCCATGTTTTCCTGGAACTCAACTTTAAACAGTAAAATCAAGGTACACAAGGGCAGCACAGTGGCTAAATGGTTAACAGTTCCGCCTGGCAGCACTAGGGTCGTTGGTTTGAATCCCAGCCACGGCACCACCTGCTTGGAGTTTGCATGTTCTCCCTGTGCCTGCGTGGGTTTCCTCCAGGTACTCCGGTTTCCTCCCACACTCCAAAGACATGCTGGTAGGCTAATTGGATCCTGTCTAAATTGGCCCTAGTATGTGTATGTATGAATGTGAGTTAGGGACCTTAGATTGTACGCCCCTTGAGGGTTAGGGACCTTAGATTGTACGCCCCTTGAGGGTTAGGGACCTTAGATTGTACGCCCCTTGAGGGTTAGGGACCTTAGATTGTACGCCCCTTGAGGGTTAGGGACCTTAGATTGTACGCCCCGTGAGGGTTAGGGACCTTAGATTGTACGCCCCTTGAGGGTTAGGGACCTTAGATTGTACGCCCCTTGAGGGTTAGGGACCTTAGATTGTACGCCCCTTGAGGGTTAGGGACCTTAGATTGTACGCCCCTTGAGGATTAGGGACCTTAGATTGTACGCCCCTTGAGGATTAGGGACCTTAGATTGTACGCCCCTTGAGGGTTAGGGACTGATGTGAATGTACAATATATATGTAAAGTGCTGCGTAAATTGACGGCGCTATATAAGTACCTGACATAAATAAATAAACTGTTGGCCACTATGACCTCAAATGCACTAAAAATCAACTTTAAAGTCCCTTCTGCCACCCGCAGACAGCTGTAGATGTAATTTTATTTTTGAGCAGATGGTAGGAGAACTTTGCAAGTAAACAAAAGTCTTTGCTTGCAGACAGTGGTGCACGCAAAACGCTCATATAGGGACCACAAAAGACGACAACACGGGACGGCGAAAGATGTTGAAGTGTCTGCAGCTTGTTGTGACCTACAGCAGAGACAGTCAAGGAATGATTCATTGATTTCTTTGCAGACTACGAAGGGCAGCGAGAGGAGAACGTGGGACAGGACTATGGCAGCTGCTGAACTTAATAAATATCAAGTGCATCCACTTCTACCGCTACAATGTTACGACAAAAGACAGGACAGCGACGGGTCAGAAATAGGGAAAATGCCACATCGTAAACACTAAAAGGGAATGTGTGTGTGTTTCTCAGCTATTTTTCGGCGAGTATTGTGTAATGATAATTCACATTTTAACTCTTTCAGCCTTTGCATTTCACAGATGGCTAGTGCTGGGCTTACTTATTAGAAAGCTCAGTATCATTTGCAACATAGTTCATTTTTTTTTGTAATTCGTAAAGAAATGACATACTTAGTAACATTTCAAAGTTGCCACTTTCAGGCAGGAAGTTTTAGGCGAGGACAACTTCCGTTTACTAGGCTCACATAACAGTTGCTGCTTTAAAAAGAACTGAAGGGCAGGGAGATCAGATTGCATGTTACAGACTGACTTACATGGGAAGGACACAAGGCACTTGCAAACAAGGCACTTGCCTAGGGTGGCATTTTTCAGGGGGGCAGCAACTCCCATCAGAAGAAGGGATGAAAGAAGGGACACATGTGCCATGGGAACCAGGTGGGATCCAAGAAAGGTTGCGGACTGTTTGATTCCCAGCAATGTCCACAGCTTTGAAGATGAGCGTGGAAGGCTCTCCTGAGTGGGGGGCAGGGGAGTTGTTGGTCAATATCAGGCTCTCTCTGCAGGAGGGGGAAAGGGGGAAGGGGTGGTGTTGGTCGGTGTCCATTGGGGCGGACGGTTTTTATGTTGCCTAGGGCAGCACAAAAGCTAAATACACCACTGGTAAAAACAACACAGACCAGTGATCTGGCTGTTACCCGCTTTCCTGCCGCCCTATAGCAGAAATACTTCTACAGGGCGAGCGGGACGGATAAAATCACATATATATACATGATTTCACATTTCCGGGTAGGGGGCGCCAATGGCGGCTTCAGCTATCGATCACTGGGTCCCGGCTGGTGATTCCCCGCCGGCCCTCGGCGATCGCCGAGCATCACTGATGGAGAGAGGTCTGTATGTAAACAATATGTACTGCTACAGGGCGGCTTCGCTTGACAAAATCACATAAATAATTACCCGGAAATGTGAAATCATGTATATATATGTGATTTTATCCGTCCCGCTCGCCCTGTAGAAATTTTTCTGCTATAGGGCGGCAGGAAAGCGGGTAACAGCCAGATCACTGGTCTGTGTTGTTTTTACCAGTGGTGTATTTAGCTTTTGTGCTGCCCTAGGCAACATAAAAACCGTCCGCCCCAATGGACACCGACCAACACCACCCCTTCCCCCTTTCCCCCTCCTGCAGAGAGAGCCTGATATTGACCAACAACTCCCCTGCCCCCCACTCAGGAGAGCCTTCCACACTCATCTTCAAAGCTGTGGACATTGCTGGGAATCAAACAGTCCGCAACCTTTCTTGGATCCCACCTGGTTCCCATGGCACATGTGTCCCTTCTTTCATCCCTTCTTCTGATGGGAGATGGGAGATACATGACTTTGCATTTACGAGTAGCCTGCGCTGCTATTGGCTCCTGAAGATGTCAATCACAGGGTCCCAGCCAGAAATTTACGGACTTGGTGAACGCCGGCGAAGGTGCGAGGGAAGAGATCTGTATGTAAACAACACAGATCTCTCTCCTGTCAGCATGGACATGCTGCTTTCTATCTCTCTGCACAGCAGAGAAATAGAAAGCAGCAGGTCTGCTTAGTAAAACAGCACACAGTACAAAATAAAATCACTCCCTAACACACAGTTAACCCTTTGATCGCTCCAGATGTTAACCCCTACCTGCCCAGTGCCATTAGTACAGTGTTGTTGCTTTTTATTAGCACTGATTACTGTATTAATGTCACTGGAGATGTCAGTGGCAGTTAGTCAGTTCCCCCCAATGTCAAAAGTCCCGCAGTCCTTCAATAAGTCGCTGATCGCCACCATTACTAATATATATATATATATATATATATATATATTTTTTTTAATACAGTATCTATACCACCATTTGCAAACGCTATAATGTTCATGTAAACCAAGGGGTATGTAATTTCAAGGGGTGCTGGAGGATCTGTTGTTGCTGGCTGCTGGGGGATATTTTGTCACTGAATGGGATCCATTTTTGTGTGCTAGTCTATTGTTGCTCATTGGGGATTTATTGTTGGTGGGGGTCAATTGTTCCTGGAATGGATCTACTGTTGAGGGAGGGGTCTATTATCTATTGATGCTGGCTGCTGGAGAGTCTATTAATGCCGGCTGTTGTGAGATCTTTTGTCAATGCTGGGGGTTTATTGTTACTAGGGTGCTATTTTGTTTTGGGGGTCCATTGTTGCTGGAGCAATCTATTACTGTTGGGTGGGGGGGGGGGTCTAATGCTACTGATTGGGGGGGGATCTTTTTTTCTGCATTTCTTCTTATCATTAACAAATTCCATACAAATATATTAGCACCACAATATGATACCTGGCTCTGTATTTCCTAAAAGAAGTGGTACTGGGAGGTGGGTAGGGGGTGGAACCAAGTGAAGGTGCTCGGAGGTGGGTAAGGGGGCGGAGACAATAAGTGACTCAGAAAGGGAGAGTTCCTGCACCTATTTTTTGAGAAAGAAAGCCCTCATTACCAGTATAGTATCATAACTGCATAAATTCCAGTATATATCCCATAGTTTGTAGCAGGGGCGGACTGACAACTCATGGGGCCCCCGGGCAATAGGGGACCATGGGGCCCCTGTGTCCTTGCCCAAACTCAAAAAAGCCTATGAAAAAGGTACCAGGGGCATCTCATGCGGCCCCCTACTGACCCCAGGCCCTCGGGCAGTGCCCGAGTTTCCAAATGGTCAGTCCGCCCCTGGTTTGTAGACACTATAACTTTTACACAAATCAATGAATATATAATTACTGGGATTCTTTTTTTCTTTTTTTTTTTTAACAAACACATGTAGCAGAATATATTTTTGGCTAAATTTATGAAGAAAAATTTTTTTTTTCTTATTGGCTATGTGTTGTAACAGAAAGCAGAAAATATTGTTTTGATTTTTTGTTTCAAAATTTTTCCTTTTTTTCATTTACGGAATAAAAAATAAATAAAAGTAAAAAAATAAATAAATATGTAATAAATATATGATAAATATATAAATATAAAAATATAAGTATAATATAAATACCACCAAAAGAAAGCTCTATTTGTGTGAAAAAAAATATATAAATTTCATTTGGGTATAGTGTTGCATGACCACACAATCGCCAGTTAAAGTAGCACAGTGCTGAACAGCAAAAAAAAAAATACCCTGGTTATGAAGGGGGTAAAACCTTTTAAATGTCGAGTGGCTATCCTGCTCAGGGGCGGACTGACATATCATGGGGCCCCCGGGCAATAGGGGTTCATGGGGCCCCTGTGTCCTTGCCCAAACTCAAAAAAGCCTGTGAAAAAGGTACCAGGGGCATCTCATGGGGCCCCCTACTGACCCCGGGTCATCGGGCAGTGCCCGAGTTTCCAAATGGTCAGTCCGCCCCTGGTTGTAGTTGTCATCCTATAATAGTCAAAGGTGCAAGATTCAGGGCCACCAGCTACACCCAGTCCTAGTCAACTGAACCACAAACTGCTACCAGGGGCGAACTGACAACTCATGGGGCCCCCGGGCAATAGGGGATCATGGGGCCCCTGTGTCCTTGCCCAAACTCAAAAAAGCCTGTGAAAAAGGTACCAGGGGCATCTCATGGGGCCCCCTACTGACCCCGGGCCCTCAGGCAGTGCCCGAGTTTCCAAATGGTCAGTCCACCCCTGATCCTGCTCATACCTACCTACTTTGCTATGATATGCTAATGACCTCGAAAAGGTGCAGAAACGAACATATGCGGATGGCAATTACAAATGCGGACACCACGAAAGCAAATCTCTTGTCAAGAAAAAGAGTTGCCGTTCTTATAAAAAGAAATCAATGCCGTGTTACCTTGGCAAGTTTACAAGTTAATAGCACCTAGCGGAGTTCTCTTTTAATCGAAGATCTGAGGACAAAAGCACCTTGGCCATCGATGGGACGGAGATGAGCTCCACCACTGCCTCCCAACTCCTGCAGCTAAGTCCTTTTGTTTGTGAACCAGCCGCAGAACGCCTGAGCCGATCGTTGTCGCGAGCTGTAATTACTCCATGATGTCTCAGATCTATTTTGAAGTCTTCAGAGGAATATTTGAACTCTGCATGATGCTGAAAATCCTCCTGGAAACAGTAGTTTAAAATTTACAGCACTTTGGAGTTTGCGGTGGTTATTAATAATATTATTATTGCTGTGATGTGGAGCTGGCTTTATGGATTTAGAAGCAGCCTTAATACAGCAGCTTAAAGGCAACTGATTATATAATATAATGCATTGTCTGACCGATTCCCTGGAGCATAGCTGTGACTAAATGAGAGCAGAGGAATTAAAGAGGCAACTACTTCTTCTGTGTCCTCCGAGCTGAAAGACTCGGCTAAGCTACCTTCTATTACATAACCTGTCATAGCACTGGCTTGTTAAATGAGGAATATTGCAGTTATTGCAGAGTACAAGAAATCAATGAAATCACTGAGAAGACTCACTAGACACCGGTGACATCACTGAGAATGCAGCCTATCCATTCACTAGACACCGGTGACATCACTGAGAATGCAGCCTATCCATTCACTAGAGAGCGGTGACATCACTGAGGATGCAGCCTATCCATTCACTAGAGACTGGTGACATCACTGAGAATGCAGCCTATCCATTCTCTAAAGAGTGGTGACATCACTGAGGATGCAGCCTATCCATTCACTAGAGACTGGTGACATCACTGAGAATGCAGCCTATCCATTCACTGGAGAGCGGTGACATCACTGAGAATGCAGCCTATCCATTCACTAGAGACTGGTGACATCACTGAGAATGCAGCCTATCCATTCACTAGAGAGCGGTGACATAACTGAGAATGCAGCCTACCCATTCACTAGACACCGGTGACATCACTGAGAATGCAGCCTATCCATTCACTAGAGAGCGGTGACATCACTGAGAATGCAGCCTATCCATTCACTAGAGAGCAGTGACATCATTGAGAATGCAGCCTATCCATTCACTAGAGAGCAGTGACATCACTGAGAATTCAGCCTATCCATTCACTAGAGACCGGTGACATCACTAAGAATGCAGCCTATCCATTCACTAGAGATCGGTGACATCACTGAGAATTCAGCTGATCCATTCACTAGAGATCAGTCACATCACTGAGAATTCAGCCTATCCATTCACTAGAGACCGGTAACATCACTGAGAATTCAGCCTATCCATTCACTAGAGATCAGTGACATCACTGAGAATGCAGCCTATCCATTCACTAGAGAGCGGTGACATCACTAAGAATGCAGCCTATCCATTCACTAGAGAGCAGTGACATCACTGAGATTGCAGCCTATCCATTCACTAGACAGCGGTGACATCACTAAGAATAAAGCCTATCCATTCACTAGAGAGCAGTGACATAACTGAGAATGCAGCCTATCCATTCACTAGAGAGAGGTGACATCACTGAGAATGCAGCCTATCCATTCACTAGAGACCAGTGACATCACTGAGAATGCAGCCTATCCATTCACTAGAGAATGATGACATCACTGAGAATGCAGCCTATCCATTCACTAGAGAATGATGACATCACTGAGAATGCAGCCTATCCATTCACTAGAGACCAGTGACATCACTGAGAATGCAGCCTATCCATTCACTAGAGAATGATGACATCACTGAGAATGCAGCCTATCCATTCACTAGAGACCGGTGACATCACTGAGAATGCAGCCTATCCATTCACTAGAGAACAGTGACATCACTGAGAACACTGACATACCTGAGAATGCAGAATAATGGGTCTTTCAATGATTTAATATGTGGCCAGGGGCGGACTGACAACTCATGGGGCCCCCGGGCAATAGGGGTTCATGGGGCCCCTGTGTCCTTGCCCAAACTCAAAAAAGCCTATGAAAAAGTACCCCTACCGACCCCGAGCCCTCGGGCAGTGCCCGAGTTTCCAAATGGTCAGTCCACCTCTGTATGTGGCCCAATTATTTGACATACACAGTATAGAAAAAAAAAAAAGTGCTAACATGTCCCAATAAGAGTAGCTGAATCTAGACAGCTGACATATAGGACTGTTGCCTTGTTGGCTCTGACGCCGGGAGTTCCACGTGGAAATGTAATTCTGTAATCTCTCTTCCCCCCACCTTGACTTTGCACCAGGATAATTGCTCACATTTCTGGGAGGGAAGGAGTTACAGCCGCTTCTCTTCTGAAAACAATCAAGTATGATTTTAATAATTGATCGACAATCTACAGCTGCTCGGTTTCCTGTACGCCATTAGCGCAGGGCCCGTACTTAAAGAAATCACGCCTTACCCGCAATGAAATGCATGGGAGGGCAGAGCAGCCACATGTGAGTAATTGGCAGAAAAGGTTTTCCTGATGTAAATGGCTTCGAGACTTAGCATCTTTTATTCAACAAATGAGTTCTGAAGGTGGCAAGAGCCCTTGTATGTGGAATTAAAAAAAAAAAAAACAACTATATGGGAGCTTGGGATATAAAATGTATTCTATGCCTGGTATTCCTGAAGCTTTAGGAGTGCAGAATGGAAGGTAAAAGATTGGTGGATATCAACTCTTCTTTAATTGGCATATCTGCTAGCTTCCATTGAGTTATCCTCTTCTTTGGGAGAGCCCTAAAACCAAGCTTCTGAAAGAAGTCATTTTGACCTTATAAAACTTGGGGTGCGGCTCCAGACTACAGTTGCAAGAAAAAGTATGTGAACCCCTTGGGATTACGTGGAGTTTTGCATGAATTGGGCATAAAATGTGCTCTGAACGTCATCTAAGTCACAACAATAGAAGAACACAGTCTGCTGAACATAATACTACACAAACATTAGATGTTGCCATGGTTTAATTGCACATAACATGTAAACATTCACAGTGCAGGGAGGAAAAAGTATGTGAGGCCCTAGCTTAATGACTTCTCCCAGAGCTAATTGGAGCCAGGAGTGAGCCAACCTTGACTCCAATCAGTGTGATGATATTGGATGTGTTGCTGACAGCTGTCCTGCCCTTAAAAAACACACACCTGTTTTGGGTTTACTGGTTTCAAGAAGCACTGTCTGATGTGAACCATGCCTCGCAGAAAAGAGCTCTCAGAAGACCTACGATGAAGAATTGTTGACTTGCATGAAGCTGGAAAGGGTTACAAAAGTATCTCCAAAAGCCTTGATGTTCATGTGTCCACAGTAAGACAGACTGTCTACAAATGGAGAAAGTTTAGCACTGTTGCTACTCTCCCTAGGCGTGGTCGTCCTGTAAAAATGACTGCAAGAGCACAGCGCAGAATGCTGCATGAGGTAAAGAAGAATCCCAGAGTGTCAGCTAAAGACCTACAGAAATCTCTGGCACATGCTAACATTTTTGTTGACACATCTACAATAAGGAAAACATTAAACAAGAATGGAGTACATGGGAGGACACCACGGAGGAAGCCATTGCTGTCCAAAAAGAAGATTGCAGCACGTTTGAAGTTTGCAAAAGAGCACCTGGATGTTCCACAGCACTACTGGCAAAATATACTGTGGACAGATGAAACCAAGATTGAGTTGTTTGGGAAGAACACACAACACTATGTGTGGAGAAAAAAAGGCACAGCACACCAACATCAAAACCTCATCCCCACTGTAAAACATGGCGGAGGGAGCATCATGGTTTGGGGCTGTTTGCTGCCTCAGGGCCTGGACGGATTGTTGTCATTGATGGGAAAATGAATTCCAGAGTTTATCAAGACATTTTGCAGGAAAACGTACGACCATCTGTCCGCCAACTGAAGCTCCGCAGAGGATGGGTGATGCAACAGGACAATGACCCAAAGCATACAAGTAATTCAACAAAACAATGGCTGCAACAGCACAGAATACGCCTTCTGGAGTGGTCAGAGTCCTGACCTCAACCCGATTGAAATGCTGTGGCATGACCTTAAGAGAGCGATTCACACCAGACATCCCAAGAATATTGCTACACTGAAACAGTTTTGTGAAGAGGAGTGGTCCAAAATGACTCCAGATCGTTGATATGCAAAGTTTTGGTTGAGGTTATTGCTGCCAAAGGAGGGTCAACCAGTTATTCCAAAGGTTCACATACTTTTTCCTCCCTGCACTGTGAATGTTTATATGTTATGTGCAATTAAACCATGGCAACATCTAATGTTTGTGTAGTATTATGTTCAGCAGACTGTGTTCTTCTATTGTTGTGACTTAGATGACGTTCAGAGCACATTTTATGCCCAATTCATGCAAAACTCCACGTAATCCCAAGGGGTTAACATACTTTTTCTTGCAACTGTACATCCTTCAGCTCCGGTGACTTCTACTCATGGGTGCAGGTGGCTACAGAGCTCTGTAGCGTATACTGGAAAGGAAGAAATACCGCCGGGTTGGAGTGTGGCGGTGTTACTTCTTTCCAGTAAGAGCCAAGTCATGCAGAAAAAAAAGAAAAGAAAAGGGCTTTCACCAAAATGTTACCACAAGAAATGGAAAATTGTGTAAAATGACCTTCTATGACCTAGCATACCTTAACTTTACAAGTACCGTTCAATGGAAGCTTCTGAACGCGGTAATTTGGAGGGGTTACTTGAGCTGTGGCTGACTGACCTCCAATTTGATGGTGCCTGCATTTGGCATGACACCAATAATGTAAGCTGTTTGTAAGGTTGGCATTCTAACCACCACTGTACAGGAGGGCATTTTTCTCACTGGCCACCAACGTAAGGGGCATTTTGCCCACTGGCCACCAATGTAAGGGGTATTTCACACACTGGCCACCAACGTAAGGTGCATTTTGCCCACTGGCCACCAACGTAAGGGGTATTTTACACACTGGCCACCAACGTAAGGGGTATTTTACACACTGGCCACCAACGTAAGGGGCATTTTGCCCACTGGCCACCAATGTAAGGGGTGTTTTCCACACTGTCCAACAACGTAAGGGGCATTTTTCCCACTGACTACCAATGTAAGGGGGCGTTTTTCCCTCTGACCATCAATGAGTTGGTTTTGCAGGAGTACCCTGAAACCTCACAATTATTTCTAAGGTTCTCCTGGGACAAAAAAGGGTGAGAAACGCCAATGTAGGTATTTAAAAAGCAAGGTTTCCCAGTTATTCTAGTTTAATCTAAGAATTCCTGCATTGTGTCTGGTCCTCTTTAAAATAGCAAAACCGTGAATACGTTTGTAACCAAAATGCAAGAAACAAGCAAAGCTGTCCAGTGGTAATTGTGATGGATCCCGCATTAGTGGCGTGTTCTCAGTCAAACAAGAAGCCTGATACGCTGACCCTCTCCGGGGACTCCGCAGTTCGACGTTCGTATCTCTCCGTTGCTGTGTCAGCTGTAGGTCAAATGAAGCGGGCTCTGGTTACACGAAACTCCATAGAGGTTCCCACGCCAAAGGCCCGTTCTGTGCCGCTTAACCCTTATCGGTTGCTGAATGCGCTCTACAAGCTTGTGAATTGTATCATTGTCCTCCTGTATCTGCCGATCTGTAAAATAAGACCGCTATGCGAAATGTGACCTCGTTTACTGATTAACAGCCTCTGATTTCTTCATACAGACCTAATCAAAGCCTCCGATTTAGAATCTGAATACTTTCCTCCTTGGTCCTGTAGGAGAGGCCAACACACCACTCGCTACATTACAAAACACCATTGTTACCTGTCACCTGTTATGGTGGTGGTGGGGCTCTGTTGGAAGGAGGACGCTTGCATTTCATTCCAATTATTGAAGCTCGTGATGGTTTGTGAGGCATGGAGCGCATGACTCAATTAACACGTAAAGGAGGTGTGGGGGGAGTGAAGGGGAACTATATATTTTGGTGG